>NC_082716.1:105468758-105683758 GCF_030144855.1 Hypanus sabinus
GTGCCTAATGGTTGTGGGGTAATAACTGTTCCGGAACCTGGTGCTGTGGAATCTGAGGCTCATTGTGGTGAGTGAAGTTATCCACACTGGTTCAGGGGCCTGATGGTTGTGGGGTAATAACTGTTCCAGAACCTGGTAGTGTGGGACCTGAAGCTGATTGTGGTAAGTGAAGTTATCCACACTGGTTCAGGAGCCTGATGGTTGTGGGGTAATAACTGTTCCCGAACCTGGTAGTGTGGGACCTGAAGCTGATTGTGGTAAGTGAAGTTATCCACACTGGTTCAGGAGCCTGATGGTTGAGGGGTAATAACTGTTCCCGAACCAGGTGGTGTGGGACCTGTGGCTCATTGTGGGGAGTGAAGTTATCCACACTGGTTCACGAGCCTGATGGTTGTGGGGTAATAACTGTTCCTGAACCTGGTGTTGTGGGACCTGAGGCTGATTGTGGGGAGAGAAGTTATCCACACTGGTTCAGGAGTCTGATGGTTGTGGGGTAATAACTGTTCCTGAAACTGGTGGTGTTTAATCTGAGGCTCATTGTGGTGAGTGAAGTTACCCACACTGGTTCAGGAGCCTGATGGTTGTGGGGTAATAACTGTTCCCGAACCTGGTGGTGTGGAACCACAGGTTCATTATGGTGAGTGAAGTTATCCACCCTGGTTCAGGAGCCTGATGGTTGTGGGGTAATAACTGTTCCCGAACCAGGTGGTGTGGGACCTGTGGCTCATTGTGGGGAGTGAAGTTATCCACACTGTTTCACGAGCCTGATGGTTGTGGGGTAATAACTGTTCCCGAACCTGGTAGTGTGGGAGCTGAAGCTGATTGTGGTAAGTGAAGTTATCCACACTGGTTCAGGAGTCTGATGGTTGTGGGGTAATAACTGTTCCTGAACCTGGTGGTGTGGGACCTGAGGCTCATTGTGGAGAGTGAAGTTATCCACACTGGTTCAGGAGTCTGATGGTTGTGGGGTAATAACTGTTCCTGAACCTGGTGGTGTGGAATCTGAGGCTCATTGTGGTGAGTGAAGTTACCCACACTGGTTCAGGAGCCTGATGGTTGTGGTGTAATAACTGTTCCGGAACCTGGTGGTGTGGGACCTGAGGCTCATTGTGGTGAGTGAAGTTATCCACACTGGTTCAGGAGCCTGATGGTTGTGGGGTAATAACTGTTCCTGAACCTGGTGGTGTGGAATCTGAGGCTCATTGTGGTGAGTGAAGTTACCCACACTGGTTCAGGAGCCTGATGGTTGTGGGGTAATAACTGTTCCCGAACCAGGTGGTGTGGGACCTGTGGCTCATTGTGGGGAGTGAAGTTATCCACACTGGTTCACGAGCCTGATGGTTGTGGGGTAATAACTGTTCCCGAACCTGGTAGTGTGGGACCTGAGGCTCATTGTGGTGAGTGAAGTTATACACACTGGTTCAGGAGTCTGATGGTTGTGGGGTAATAACTGTTCCTGAACCTGGTGGTGTGGAATCTGAGGCTCATTGTGGTGAGTGAAGTTACCCACACTGGTTCAGGAGCCTGATGGTTGTGGGGTAATAACTGTTCCCGAACCTGGTGGTGTGGAACCACAGGTTCATTATGGTGAGTGAAGTTATCCACAGTGGTTCAGGAGCCTGATGGTTGTGCGGTAATAACTGTTCCTGAACCTGGTGGTGTGGAACCTGAGGCTCATTGTGGTGAGTGAAGTTATCCACACTGGTTCAGGAGCCTGATGGTTCTGGGGTAATAACTGTTCCCGAACCTGTGGTGTGGAACCTCAGGTTCATTGTGGTGAGTGAAGTTATCCACACTGGTTCAGGAGCCTGATTGTTGTGGGATAATAACTGTTCCCGAACCTGGTAGTGTGGGACCTGAGGCTGATTGTGGTGAATGAAGTGTTCCACACTGGTTCAGGTGCGTGATGGTTGTGGGGTAACAACTGTTATTGAACCTGGAACTGTGGGAACTGAGGCTCATTGTGGTGAGTGAATTTATCCACGCTGGTTCAGGTGCCTGATGGTTGTGGGGTATTAACTGTTCCCGACCCTGGTGGTGTGGAACCTGAGGATCATTGTGGCAGAGAATTCATCCACACTGGTTCAGGAGCCTAATGGTTGTGGGGTAATAACTGTTTCTGAACCTGGTGGTGTTTAATCTGAGTCTCATTGTGGTGAGTGAAGTTACCCACACTGGTTCAGGAGCCTGATGGTTGTGGGGTAATAACTGTTCCGGAACCTGGTGATGTGGAATCTGAGGCTCATTGTGGTGAGTGAAGTTACACACACTGGTTCAGGGGCTTGATGGTTGTGGGGTAATTACTGTACCCGAACGTGGTTCTGTGCGACCTGAAGCTCATGGTGGGGAGTGAAGTTATCCACACTGGTTCAGGAGCCTGATGGTTGAGGGGTAATAACTGTTCCCGAACCTGGTAGTGTGGGACCTGAAGCTGATTGTGGTAAGTGAAGATATCCACACTGGTTCAGGAGTCTGATGGTTGTGGGGTAATAACTGTTCCTGAACCTGGTGGTGTGGAATCTGAGGCTCATTGTGGTGAGTGAAGTTACCCACACTGGTTCAGGACCCTGATGGTTGTGGGGTAATAACTGTTCCCGAACCAGGTGGTGTGGGACCTGTGGCTCATTGTGTGGAGTGAAGTTACCCACACTGGTTCAGGAGCCTGATGGTTGTGGGGTAATAACTGTTTCTGAACCTGGTGGTGTGGAACCTGAGGATCATTGTGGTGAGTGAAGTTACCCACACTGGTTCAGGAGCCTGATGGTTGTGGGGTAATAACTGTTCCCGAACCAGGTGGTGTGGAATCTGAGGCTCATTGTGGTGAGTGAAGTTACCCACACTGGTTCAGGACCCTGATGGTTGTGGGGTAATAACTGTTCCCGAACCAGGTGGTGTGGGACCTGTGGCTCATTGTGTGGAGTGAAGTTACCCACACTGGTTCAGGAGCCTGATGGTTGTGGGGTAATAACTGTTTCTGAACCTGGTGGTGTGGAACCTGAGGATCATTGTGGTGAGTGAAGTTACCCACACTGGTTCAGGAGCCTGATGGTTGTGGGGTAATAACTGTTTCTGAACCTGGTGGTGTGGAACCTGAGGATCATTGAGGCAGAGAAGTTATCGACACTGGTTCAGGAGCCTAATGGTTGTGGGGTAATAACTGTTCCTGAAACTGGTGGTGTTTAATCTGAGGCTCATTGTGGTGAGTGAAGTTACCCACACTGGTTCAGGAGCCTGATGGTTGTGGGGTACTAACTGTTCCCGAACCTGGTGGTGTGGAACCACAGGTTCATTATGGTGAGTGAAGTTTTCCACACTGGTTCAGGAGCCTGATGGTTGTGGGGTAATAACTGTTCCCGAACCTGGTGGTGTGGAACCTGAGGCTCATTGTGGTGAGTGAAGTTATCCACACTGGTTCAGGAGCCTGATGGTTCTGGGGTAATAACTGTTCCCGAACCTGTGGTGTGGAACCTCAGGTTCATTGTGGTGAGTGAAGTTATCCACACTGGTTCAGGAGCCTGATTGTTGTGGGATAATAACTGTTCCCGAACCTGGTAGTGTGGGACCTGAGGCTGATTGTGGTGAATGAAGTGTTCCACACTGGTTCAGGTGCGTGATGGTTGTGGGGTAACAACTGTTATTGAACCTGGAACTGTGGGAACTGAGGCTCATTGTGTTGAGTGAATTTATCCACGCTGGTTCAGGTGCCTGATGCTTGTGAGGTATTAACTGTTCCCGACCCTGGTGGTGTGGAACCTGAGGATCATTGTGGCAGAGAAGTCATCCACACTGGTTCAGGAGCCTAATGGTTGTGGGGAAATAACTGTTCCGGAACCTGGTGATGTGGAATCTGAGGCTCATTGTGGTGAGTGAAGTTACATGCACTTGTTCAGGGGCCTGATGGTTGTGGGGTAATTACTGTACCCGAACGTGGTTCTGTGCGACCTGAAGCTCATGGTGGGGAGTGAAGTTATCCACACTGGTTCAGGAGCCTGATGGTTGAGGGGTAATAACTGTTCCCGAACCTGGTAGTGTGGGACCTGAAGCTGATTGTGGTAAGTGAAGTTATCCACACTGGTTCAGGAGTCTGATGGTTGTGGGGTAATAACTGTTCCTGAACCTGGTGGTGTGGAATCTGAGGCTCATTGTGGTGAGTGAAGTTACCCACACTGGTTCAGGAGCCTGATGGTTGTGGGGTAATAACTGTTTCTGAACCTGGTGGTGTGGAACCTGAGGATCATTGTGGCAGAGAAGTTATCCACACTGGTTCAGGAGCCTAATGGTTGTGGGGTAATAACTGTTCCTGAAACTGGTGGTGTTTAATCTGAGGCTCATTGTGGTGAGTGAAGTTACTCACACTGGTTCAGGAGCCTGATGGTTGTGGGGTTATAACTGTTCCCGAACCTGGTGGTGTGGAACCACAGGTTCATTATGGTGAGTGAAGTTATCCACACTGGTTCAGGAGCCTGATGGTTGTGGGGTAATAACTGTTCCTGAACCTGGTGGTGTGGAACCTGAGGCTCATTGTGGTGAGTGAAGTTATCCACACTGGTTCAGGAGCCTGATGGTTCTGGGGTAATAATTGTTCCCGAACCTGTGGTGTGGAACCTCAGGTTCATTGTGGTGAGTGAAGTTATCCACACTGGTTCAGGAGCCTGATTGTTGTGGGATAATAACTGTTCCCGAACCTGGTAGTGTGGGACCTGAGGCTGATTGTGGTGAATGAAGTGTTCCACACTGGTTCAGGTGCGTGATGGTTGTGGGGTAACAACTGTTATTGAACCTGGAACTGTGGGAACTGAGGCTCATTGTGTTGAGTGAATTTATCCACGCTGGTTCAGGTGCCTGATGCTTGTGAGGTATTAACTGTTCCCGACCCTGGTGGTGTGGAACCTGAGGATCATTGTGGCAGAGAAGTCATCCACACTGGTTCAGGAGCCTAATGGTTGTGGGGTAATAACTGTTTCTGAACCTGGTGGTGGTTAATCTGAGGCTCATTGTGGTGAGTGAAGTTACCCACACTGGTTCAGGAGCCTGATGGTTGTGGGGTAATAACTGTTCCGGAACCTGGTGATGTGGAATCTGAGGCTCATTGTGGTGAGTGAAGTTATCCACACTGGTTCTGGGGCCTGATGGTTGTGGGGTAATTACTGTACCCGAACGTGGTTCTGTGCGACCTGAAGCTCATGGTGGGGAGTGAAGTTATCCACACTGGTTCAGGAGCCTGATGGTTGTGGGGTAATAACTGATCCCGAACCAGGTGGTGTGGGACCTGTGGCTCATTGTGGGGAGTGAAGTTATCCACACTGGTTCACGAGCCTGATGGTTGTGGGGTAATAACTGTTCCCGAACCTGGTAGTGTGGGACCTGAAGCTGATTGTGGAAAGTGAAGTTATCCACACTGGTTCAGGAGACTGATGGTTGTGGGGTAATAACTGTTCCTAAACCTGGTGGTGTGGAATCTGAGGCTCATTGTGGTGAGTGAAGTTACCCACACTGGTTCAGGAGCCTGATGGTTGAGGGGTAATAACTGTTCCCGAACCTGGTAGTGTGGGACCTGAAGCTGATTGTGGTAAGTGAAGATATCCACACTGGTTCAGGAGTCTGATGGTTGTGGGGTAATAACTGTTCCTGAACCTGGTGGTGTGGAATCTGAGGCTCATTGTGGTGAGTGAAGTTACCCACACTGGTTCAGGACCCTGATGGTTGTGGGGTAATAACTGTTCCCGAACCAGGTGGTGTGGGACCTGTGGCTCATTGTGTGGAGTGAAGTTACCCACACTGGTTCAGGAGCCTGATGGTTGTGGGGTAATAACTGTTTCTGAACCTGGTGGTGTGGAACCTGAGGATCATTGTGGTGAGTGAAGTTACCCACACTGGTTCAGGAGCCTGATGGTTGTGGGGTAATAACTGTTCCCGAACCAGGTGGTGTGGGACCTGTGGCTCATTGTGGTGAGTGAAGTTACCCACACTGGTTCAGGAGCCTGATGGTTGTGGGGTAATAACTGTTTCTGAACCTGGTGGTGTGGAACCTGAGGATCATTGTGGCAGAGAAGTTATCCACACTGGTTCAGGAGCCTAATGGTTGTGGGGTAATAACTGTTCCTGAAACTGGTGGTGTTTAATCTGAGGCTCATTGTGGTGAGTGAAGTTACCCACACTGGTTCAGGAGCCTGATGGTTGTGGGGTACTAACTGTTCCCGAACCTGGTGGTGTGGAACCACAGGTTCATTATGGTGAGTGAAGTTATCCACACTGGTTCAGGAGCCTGATGGTTGTGGGGTAATAACTGTTCCCGAACCTGGTGGTGTGGAACCTGAGGCTCATTGTGGTGAGTGAAGTTATCTACACTGGTTCAGGAGCCTGATGGTTCTGGGGTAATAACTGTTCCCGAACCTGTGGTGTGGAACCTCAGGTTCATTGTGGTGAGTGAAGTTATCCACACTGGTTCAGGAGCCTGATTGTTGTGGGATAATAACTGTTCCCGAACCTGGTAGTGTGGGACCTGAGGCTGATTGTGGTGAATGAAGTGTTCCACACTGGTTCAGATGCGTGATGGTTGTGGGGTAACAACTGTTATTGAACCTGGAACTGTGGGAACTGTGGCTCATTGTGTTGAGTGAATTTATCCACGCTGGTTCAGGTGCCTGATGCTTGTGAGGTATTAACTGTTCCCGACCCTGGTGGTGTGGAACCTGAGGATCATTGTGGCAGAGAAGTCATCCACACTGGTTCAGGAGCCTAATGGTTGTGGGGAAATAACTGTTCCGGAACCTGGTGATGTGGAATCTGAGGCTCATTGTGGTGAGTGAAGTTACACACACTGGTTCAGGGGCCTGATGGTTGTGGGGTAATTACTGTACCCGAACGTGGTTCTGTGCGACCTGAAGCTCATGGTGGGGAGTGAAGTTATCCACACTGGTTCAGGAGCCTGATGGTTGAGGGGTAATAACTGTTCCCGAACCTGGTAGTGTGGGACCTGAAGCTGATTGTGGTAAGTGAAGTTATCCACACTGGTTCAGGAGTCTGATGGTTGTGGGGTAATAACTGTTCCTGAACCTGGTGGTGTGGAATCTGAGGCTCATTGTGGTGAGTGAAGTTACCCACACTGGTTCAGGAGCCTGATGGTTGTGGGGTAATAACTGTTTCTGAACCTGGTGGTGTGGAACCTGAGGATCATTGTGGCAGAGAAGTTATCCACACTGGTTCAGGAGCCTAATGGTTGTGGGGTAATAACTGTTCCTGAAACTGGTGGTGTTTAATCTGAGGCTCATTGTGGTGAGTGAAGTTACTCACACTGGTTCAGGAGCCTAATTGTTGTGGGATAATAACTGTTCCCGAACCTGGTAGTGTGGGACCTGAGGCTGATTGTGGTGAATGTAGTGTTCCACACTGGTTCAGGTGCGTGATGGTTGTGGGGTAACAACTGTTATTGAACCTGGAACTGTGGGAACTGAGGCTCATTGTGTTGAGTGAATTTATCCACGCTGGTTCAGGTGCCTGATGCTTGTGAGGTATTAACTGTTCCCGACCCTGGTGGTGTGGAACCTGAGGATCATTGTGGCAGAGAAGTCATCCACACTGGTTCAGGAGCCTAATGGTTGTGGGGTAATAACTGTTTCTGAACCTGGTGGTGGTTAATCTGAGGCTCATTGTGGTGAGTGAAGTTAACCACACTGGTTCAGGAGCCTGATGGTTGTGGGGTAATAACTGTTCCGGAACCTGGTGATGTGGAATCTGAGGCTCATTGTGGTGAGTGAAGTTATCCACACTGGTTCAGGGGCCTGATGGTTGTGGGGTAATTACTGTACCCGAACGTGGTTCTGTGCGACCTAAAGCTCATGGTGGGGAGTGAAGTTATCCACACTGGTTCAGGAGCCTGATGGTTGTGGGGTAATAACTGATCCCGAACCAGGTGGTGAGGGACCTGTGGCTCATTGTGGGGAGTGAAGTTATCCACACTGGTTCACGAGCCTGATGGTTGTGGGGTAATAACTGTTCCCGAACCTGGTAGTGTGGGACCTGAAGCTGATTGTGGAAAGTGAAGTTATCCACACTGGTTCAGGAGACTGATGGTTGTGGGGTAATAACTGTTCCTAAACCTGGAGGTGTGGAATCTGAGGCTCATTGTGGTGAGTGAAGTTACCCACACTGGTTCAGGAGCCTGATGGTTGTGGGGTAATAACTGTTTCTGAACCTGGTGGTGTGGAACCTGAGAATCATTGTGGCAGAGAAGTTATCCACACTGGTTCAGGAGCCTAATGGTTGTGGGGTAATAACTGTTCCTGAAACTGGTGGTGTTTAATCTGAGGCTCATTGTGGTGAGTGAAGTTACCCACACTGGTTCAGGAGCCTGATGGTTGTGGGGTTATAACTGTTCCCGAACCTGGTGGTGTGGAACCACAGGTTCATTATGGTGAGTGAAGTTATCCACACTGGTTCAGGAGCCTGATGGTTGTGGGGTTATAACTGTTCCCGAACCTGGTGGTGTGGAACCACAGGTTCATTATGGTGAGTGAAGTTATCCACACTGGTTCAGGAGCCTGATTGTTGTGGGATAATAACTGTTCCCGAACCTGGTAGTGTGGGACCTGAGGCTGATTGTGGTGAATGAAGTGTTCCACACTGGTTCAGGTGCGTGATGGTTGTGGGGTAACAACTGTTATTGAACCTGGAACTGTGGGAACTGAGGCTCATTGTGGTGAGTGAATTTATCCACGCTGGTTCAGGTGCCTGATGGTTGTGGGGTATTAACTGTTCCCGACCCTGGTGGTGTGGAACCTGAGGATCATTGTGGCAGAGAAGTCATCCACACTGGTTCCGGAGCCTAATGGTTGTGGGGTAATAACTGTTTCTGAACCTGGTGGTGTTTAATCTCAGGCTCATTGTGGTGAGTGAAGTTACCCACACTGGTTCAGGAGCCTGATGGTTGTGGGGTAATAACTGTTCCGGAACCTGGTGATGCGGAATCTGAGGCTCATTGTGGTCAGTGAAGTTACACACACTGGTTCAGGGGCCTGATGGTTGTGGGGTAATTACTGTACCCGAACGTGGTTCTGTGCGACCTGAAGCTCATGGTGGGGAGTGAAGTTATCCACACTGGTTCAGGAGCCTGATGGTTGAGGGGTAATAACTGTTCCCGAACCTGGTAGTGTGGGACCTGAAGCTGATTGTGGTAAGTGAAGATATCCACACTGGTTCAGGAGTCTGATGGTTGTGGGGTAATAACTGTTCCTGAACCTGGTGGTGTGGAATCTGAGGCTCATTGTGGTGAGTGAATTTATCCACGCTGGTTCAGGTGCCTGATGCTTGTGAGGTATTAACTGTTCCCGACCCTGGTGGTGTGGAACCTGAGGATCATTGTGGCAGAGAAGTCATCCACACTGGTTCAGGAGCCTAATGGTTGTGGGATAATAACTGTTTCTGAACCTGGTGGTGTTTAATCTGAGGCTCATTGTGGTGAGTGAAGTTACCCACACTGGTTCAGGAGCCTGATGGTTGTGGGGTAATAACTGTTCCGGAACCTGGTGATGTGGAATCTGAGGCTAATTGTGGTGAGTGAAGTTATCTACACTGGTTCAGGGGCCTGATGGTTGTGGGGTAATTACTGTACCCGAACGTGGTTCTGTGCGACCTGAAGCTCATGGTGGGGAGTGAAGTTATCCACACTGGTTCAGGAGCCTGATGGTTGAGGGGTAATAACTGTTCCCGAACCTGGTAGTGTGGGACCTGAAGCTGATTGTGTTAAGTGAAGTTATCCACACTGATTCAGGAGTCTGATGGTTGTGGGGTAATCACTGTTCCTGAACCTGGTGGTGTGGGACCTGAGGCTCATTGTGGTGAGTGAAGTTACCCACACTGGTTCAGGAGCCTGAAGGTTCTGGGGTAATAACTGATCCCGAACCAGGTGGTGTGGGACCTGTGGCTCATTGTGGGGAGTGAAGTTATCCACACTGGTTCACGAGCCTGATGGTTGTGGGGTAATAACTGTTCCCGAACCTGGTAGTGTGGGACCTGAAGCTGATTGTGGAAAGTGAAGTTATCCACACTGGTTCAGGAGACTGATGGTTGTGGGGTAATAACTGTTCCTGAACCTGGTGGTGTGGAATCTGAGGCTCATTGTGGTGAGTGAAGTTACCCACACTGGTTCAGGAGACTGATGGTTGTGGGGTAATAACTGTTTCTGAACCTGGTGGTGTGGAACCTGAGGATCATTGTGGCAGAGAAGTTATCCACACTGGTTCAGGAGCCTAATGGTTGTGGGGTAATAACTGTTCCTGAAACTGGTGGTGTTTCATCTGAGGCTCATTGTGGTGAGTGAAGTTACCCACACTGGTTCAGGAGCCTGATGGTTGTGGGGTAATAACTGTTTCTGAACCTGGTGGTGTGGAACCTGAGGATCATTGTGGCAGAGAAGTTATCCACACTGGTTCAGGAGCCTAATGGTTGTGGGGTAATAACTGTTCCCGAACCTGGTGGTGTGGAACCACAGGTTCATTATGGTGAGTGAAGTTATCCACACTGGTTCAGGAGCCTGATGGTTCTGGGGTAATAACTGTTCCCGAACCTGTGGTGTGGAACCTCAGGTTCATTGTGGTGAGTGAAGTTATCCACACTGGTTCAGGAGCCTGATTGTTGTGGGATAATAACTGTTCCCGAACCTGGTAGTGTGGGACCTGGGGCTGATTGTGGTGAATGAAGTGTTCCACATTGGTTCAGGTGCGTGATGGTTGTGGGGTAACAACTGTTATTGAACCTGGAACTGTGGGAACTGAGGCTCATTGTGGTGAGTGAATTTATCCACGCTGGTTCAGGTGCCTGATGGTTGTGGGGTATTAACTGTTCCCGACCCTGGTGGTGTGGAACCTGAGGATCATTGTGGCAGAGAAGTCATCCACACTGGTTCCGGAGCCTAATGGTTGTGGGGTAATAACTGTTTCTGAACCTGGTGGTGTTTAATCTGAGGCTCATTGTGGTGAGTGAAGTTACCCACACTGGTTCAGGAGCCTGATGGTTGTGGGGTAATAACTGTTCCGGAACCTGGTGATGCGGAATCTGTGGCTCATTGTGGTGAGTGAAGTTATCAACACTGGTTCAGGAGTCTGATGGTTGTGGGGTAATAACTGTTCCTGAACCTGGTGGTGTGGAATCTGAGGCTCATTGTGGTGAGTGAAGTTATCAACACTGGTTCAGGGGCCTGATGGTTGTGGGGTAATTACTGTACCCTAACGTGGTTCTGTGCGACCTGAAGCTCATGGTGGGGAGTGAAGTTATCCACACTGGTTCAGGAGCCTGATGGTTGAGGGGTAATAACTGTTCCCGAACCTGGTAGTGTGGGACCTGAAGCTGATTGTGGTAAGTGAAGATATCCACACTGGTTCAGGAGTCTGATGGTTGTGGGGTAATAACTGTTCCTGAACCTGGTGGTGTGGAATCTGAGGCTCATTGTGGTGAGTGAAGTTACCCACACTGGTTCAGGAGCCTGATGGTTGTGGGGTAATAACTGTTCCCGAACCAGGTGGTGTGGGACCTGTGGCACATTGTGTGGAGTGAAGTTATCCACACTGGTTCACGAGCCTGATGGTTGTGGGGTAATAACTGTTCCCGAACCTGGTAGTGTGGGACCTGAAGCTGATTGTGGTAAGTGAAGTTATCCACACTGGTTCAGGAGTCTGATGGTTGTGGGGTAATAACTGTTCCTGAACCTGGTGGTGTTTAATCTGAGGCTCATTATGGTGAGTGAAGTTACCCACACTGGTTCAGGAGCCTGATGGTTGTGGGGTCATATCTATTCCTGAACCTGGAGGTGTGGTACCTGAGAGTCATTGTGGGGAGTGAAGTTATCCACACTGGTTCAGGAGCCTAATGGTTGAGGGGTAATAACTGTTCCCGAACCAGGTGGTGTGGGACCTGTGGCTCATTGTGGGGAGTGAAGTTATCAACACTGGTTCAGGAGCCTGATGGTTGTGGGATAACAACTGTTCCTGAACCTGGTGGTGTGGGACCTGAGGCTCATTGTGGGGAGAGAAATTAACCACTGTTTCAGGAGCCGGGTGGTTGTGGGGTAATAACTGTTCCCGAACCAGGTGGTGTGGGACCTGTGGCTCATTGTGGGGAGTGAAGTTATCCACACTGGTTCAGGGGCGTGATGGTTGTGGGGTAATAACTGTTCCCGAACCAGGTGGTGTGGGACCTGTGGCTCATTGTGTGGAGTGAAGTTATCCACACTGGTTCACGAGCCTGATGGTTGTGGGGTAATAACTGTTCCCGAACCTGGTAGTGTGGGACCTGAAGCTGATTGTGGTAAGTGAAGTTACCCACACTGGTTCAGGAGCCTGATGGTTGTGGGGTAATAACTGTTTCTGAACCTGGTGCTGTGGGACCTGAGGCTCATTGTGGCAGAGAAGTTATCCACACTGGTTCAGGAGCCTAATGGTTGTGGGGTAATAACTGTTCCTGAACCTGGTGGTGTTTAATCTGAGGCTCATTGTGGTGAGTGAAGTTACCCACACTGGTTCAGGAGCCTGATGGTTGTGGGGTCATATCTATTCCTGAACCTGGAGGTGTGGTACCTGAGGGTCATTGTGGCAGAGATGTTATCCACACTGGTTCAGGAGCCTGGTGGTTGTGGGGTAATAACTTTTTCTGAACATGGTGGTGTGGGACCTGAGGCTCATTGTGGTGAGTGAAGTTACACACACTGGTTCTGGAGCCTGATGGTTGAGGGGTAATAACTGTTCCCGAACCTGGTAGTGTGGGACCTGAAGCTGATTGTGGTAAGTGAAGATATCCACACTGGTTCAGGAGTCTGATGGTTGTGGGGTAATAACTGTTCCTGAACCTGGTGGTGTGGAATCTGAGGCTCATTGTGGTGAGTGAATTTATCCACGCTGGTTCAGGTGCCTGATGCTTGTGAGGTATTAACTGTTCCCGACCCTGGTGGTGTGGAACCTGAGGATCATTGTGGCAGAGAAGTCATCCACACTGGTTCAGGAGCCTAATGGTTGTGGGATAATAACTGTTTCTGAACCTGGTGGTGTTTAATCTGAGGCTCATTGTGGTGAGTGAAGTTACCCACACTGGTTCAGGAGCCTGATGGTTGTGGGGTAATAACTGTTCCGGAACCTGGTGATGTGGAATCTGAGGCTAATTGTGGTGAGTGAAGTTATCTACACTGGTTCAGGGGCCTGATGGTTGTGGGGTAATTACTGTACCCGAACGTGGTTCTGTGCGACCTGAAGCTCATGGTGGGGAGTGAAGTTATCCACACTGGTTCAGGAGCCTGATGGTTGAGGGGTAATAACTGTTCCCGAACCTGGTAGTGTGGGACCTGAAGCTGATTGTGTTAAGTGAAGTTATCCACACTGATTCAGGAGTCTGATGGTTGTGGGGTAATCACTGTTCCTGAACCTGGTGGTGTGGGACCTGAGGCTCATTGTGGTGAGTGAAGTTACCCACACTGGTTCAGGAGCCTGAAGGTTCTGGGGTAATAACTGATCCCGAACCAGGTGGTGTGGGACCTGTGGCTCATTGTGGGGAGTGAAGTTATCCACACTGGTTCACGAGCCTGATGGTTGTGGGGTAATAACTGTTCCCGAACCTGGTAGTGTGGGACCTGAAGCTGATTGTGGAAAGTGAAGTTATCCACACTGGTTCAGGAGACTGATGGTTGTGGGGTAATAACTGTTCCTGAACCTGGTGGTGTGGAATCTGAGGCTCATTGTGGTGAGTGAAGTTACCCACACTGGTTCAGGAGCCTGATGGTTGTGGGATAATAACTGTTTCTGAACCTGGTGGTGTGGAACCTGAGGATCATTGTGGCAGAGAAGTTATCCACACTGGTTCAGGAGCCTAATGGTTGTGGGGTAATAACTGTTCCTGAAACTGGTGGTGTTTCATCTGAGGCTCATTGTGGTGAGTGAAGTTACCCACACTGGTTCAGGAGCCTGATGGTTGTGGGGTAATAACTGTTCCCGAACCTGGTGGTGTGGAACCACAGGTTCATTATGGTGAGTGAAGTTATCCACACTGGTTCAGGAGCCTGATGGTTCTGGGGTAATAACTGTTCCCGAACCTGTGGTGTGGAACCTCAGGTTCATTGTGGTGAGTGAAGTTATCCACACTGGTTCAGGAGCCTGATTGTTGTGGGATAATAACTGTTCCCGAACCTGGTAGTGTGGGACCTGGGGCTGATTGTGGTGAATGAAGTGTTCCACATTGGTTCAGGTGCGTGATGGTTGTGGGGTAACAACTGTTATTGAACCTGGAACTGTGGGAACTGAGGCTCATTGTGGTGAGTGAATTTATCCACGCTGGTTCAGGTGCCTGATGGTTGTGGGGTATTAACTGTTCCCGACCCTGGTGGTGTGGAACCTGAGGATCATTGTGGCAGAGAAGTCATCCACACTGGTTCCGGAGCCTAATGGTTGTGGGGTAATAACTGTTTCTGAACCTGGTGGTGTTTAATCTGAGGCTCATTGTGGTGAGTGAAGTTACCCACACTGGTTCAGGAGCCTGATGGTTGTGGGGTAATAACTGTTCCGGAACCTGGTGATGCGGAATCTGTGGCTCATTGTGGTGAGTGAAGTTATCAACACTGGTTCAGGAGTCTGATGGTTGTGGGGTAATAACTGTTCCTGAACCTGGTGGTGTGGAATCTGAGGCTCATTGTGGTGAGTGAAGTTATCAACACTGGTTCAGGGGCCTGATGGTTGTGGGGTAATTACTGTACCCTAACGTGGTTCTGTGCGACCTGAAGCTCATGGTGGGGAGTGAAGTTATCCACACTGGTTCAGGAGCCTGATGGTTGAGGGGTAATAACTGTTCCCGAACCTGGTAGTGTGGGACCTGAAGCTGATTGTGGTAAGTGAAGATATCCACACTGGTTCAGGAGTCTGATGGTTGTGGGGTAATAACTGTTCCTGAACCTGGTGGTGTGGAATCTGAGGCTCATTGTGGTGAGTGAAGTTACCCACACTGGTTCAGGAGCCTGATGGTTGTGGGGTAATAACTGTTCCCGAACCAGGTGGTGTGGGACCTGTGGCACATTGTGTGGAGTGAAGTTATCCACACTGGTTCACGAGCCTGATGGTTGTGGGGTAATAACTGTTCCCGAACATGGTAGTGTGGGACCTGAAGCTGATTGTGGTAAGTGAAGTTATCCACACTGGTTCAGGAGTCTGATGGTTGTGGGGTAATAACTGTTCCTGAACCTGGTGGTGTTTAATCTGAGGCTCATTATGGTGAGTGAAGTTACCCACACTGGTTCAGGAGCCTGATGGTTGTGGGGTCATATCTATTCCTGAACCTGGAGGTGTGGTACCTGAGAGTCATTGTGGGGAGTGAAGTTATCCACACTGGTTCAGGAGCCTAATGGTTGAGGGGTAATAACTGTTCCCGAACCAGGTGGTGTGGGACCTGTGGCTCATTGTGGGGAGTGAAGTTATCAACACTGGTTCAGGAGCCTGATGGTTGTGGGATAACAACTGTTCCTGAACCTGGTGGTGTGGGACCTGAGGCTCATTGTGGGGAGAGAAATTAACCACTGTTTCAGGAGCCGGGTGGTTGTGGGGTAATAACTGTTCCCGAACCAGGTGGTGTGGGACCTGTGGCTCATTGTGGGGAGTGAAGTTATCCACACTGGTTCAGGGGCGTGATGGTTGTGGGGTAATAACTGTTCCCGAACCAGGTGGTGTGGGACCTGTGGCTCATTGTGTGGAGTGAAGTTATCCACACTGGTTCACGAGCCTGATGGTTGTGGGGTAATAACTGTTCCCGAACCTGGTAGTGTGGGACCTGAAGCTGATTGTGGTAAGTGAAGTTACCCACACTGGTTCAGGAGCCTGATGGTTGTGGGGTAATAACTGTTTCTGAACCTGGTGCTGTGGGACCTGAGGCTCATTGTGGCAGAGAAGTTATCCACACTGGTTCAGGAGCCTAATGGTTGTGGGGTAATAACTGTTCCTGAACCTGGTGGTGTTTAATCTGAGGCTCATTGTGGTGAGTGAAGTTATCCACACTGGTTCAGGAGCCTGATGGTTGTGGGGTCATATCTATTCCTGAACCTGGAGGTGTGGTACCTGAGGGTCATTGTGGCAGAGATGTTATCCACACTGGTTCAGGAGCCTGGTGGTTGTGGGGTAATAACTTTTTCTGAACATGGTGGTGTGGGACCTGAGGCTCATTGTGGTGAGTGAAGTTACACACACTGGTTCTGGAGCCTGATGGTTGTGGGGTAATAACTGTTCCGGAACCTGGTGGTGTGGGACCTGAGGCTCATTGTGGGGAGTGAAGTTATCCACACTCTTTCTGGAGCCTAATGGCTGAGGGGTAATAACTGTTCCTGAACCAGGTGGTGTGGGACCTGTGGCTCATTGTGGGGAGTGAAGTTATCCACACCGTTTCAGGATCCTGATGGTTGTGGGGTAACAACTGTTCCTGAACCTGGTGGTGTGGGACCTGAGGCACATTGTGGGGAGAGAAATTAACCACTGTTTCAGGAGCCTGGTGGTTGTGGGGTAATAACTGTTCCTTAACCTGGAGGTGTGGGTCCTGAGGCTCATTGTGTGGAGAGAAGTTATCCACACTGGTTCAGGAGCCTGATGGTTGAGGGGTAATAACTGTTCCCGACCCTGGTGGTGTGGCATCTGAGGCTCATTGTGGTGAGTGAAGTGTTCCACACTGGTTCAGGAGCCTGATGGTTGTGGGGTAATAACTGTTCCCGAACCTGGTTGTGTGGAACCTCAGGTTCATTATGGTGAGTGAAGTTATCCACACTGGTTCAGGAGCCTGATGGTTGTGGGGCAATAACTGTTCCTGAACCTGGTGGTGTGGAACCTGAGGCTCATTGTGGTGAGTGAAGTTATCCACACTGGTTCAGGAGCCTGATGGTTCTGGGGTAATAACTGTTCCCGAACCTGGTGGTGTGGAACCTCAGGTTCATTCTGGTGAGTGAAGTTATCCACACTTATTCAGGAACCTGATGGTTGTGGGATAACAACTGTTCCCGAACCTGGTAGTGTGGGACATGAGGCTGATTGTGGTGAATGAAGTTATCCACACTGGTTCAGGTGCGTGATGGTTGTGGGGTAACAACTGTTATTGAACCTGGAACTGTGGGAACTGAGGCTCATTGTGGTGAGTGAATTTATCCACGCTGCTTCAGGTGCCTGATGGTTGTGGGGTAATAACTGTTCCCGACCCTGGTGGTGTGGAACCTGAGGATCATTGTGGCAGAGAAGTCATCCACACTGCTTCTGGGGCCTGATAGTTGTGGGTAATAACTGTTTCTGAACCTGGTTGTGTGTGACCTGAGGCGCATTGTGGGGAGTGAAGTTATCAACACTGGTTCAGGAGCCTGGTGGTTGTGGGGTAATAACTGTTCCGGAACCTGGTGGTGTGGAATCTGAGGCTATTTGTGGTGAGTGAAGTTACACACACTGGTTCTGGAGCCTGATGGTTGTGGGGTAATAACTGTTCCGGAACCTGGTGGTGTGGGACCTGAAGCTGATTGTGGTAAGTGAAGTTATCCACACTGGTTCAGGGGTCTGATGGTTGTGGGATAATAACTGTTCCCAAACTTGGTGGTGTGGGACCTGAGGCTGATTGTGGTGAGTGACGTTATCCACACTGGTTCAGGAGCCTGATGGTTGTGGGGTAATAACTGTTCCTGAACCTGGTGGTGTGTGACCTGAGGCGCATTGTGGGGAGTGAAGTTATCAACACTGGTTCAGGAGCCTGATGGTTGTGGGGTAATAACTGTTTCTGAACCTGGTGCTGTGGGACCTGAGGCTCATTGTGGCAGAGAAGTTATCCACACTGGTTCAGGAGCCTAATGGTTGTGGGGTAATAACTGTTCCTGAACCTGGTGGTGTTTAATCTGAGGCTCATTGTGGTGAGTGAAGTTACCCACACTGGTTCAGGAGCCTGATGGTTGTGGGGTCATATCTATTCCTGAACCTGGAGGTGTGGTACCTCAGGGTCATTGTGGCAGAGATGTTATCCACACTGGTTCAGGAGCCTGGTGGTTGTGGGGTAATAACTTTTTCTGAACATGGTGGTGTGGGACCTGAGGCTCATTGTGGTGAGTGAAGTTACACACACTGGTTCTGGAGCCTGATGGTTGTGGGGTAATAACTGTTCCGGAACCTGGTGGTGTGGGACCTGAGGCTCATTGTGGGGAGTGAAGTTATCCACACTGTTTCTGGAGCCTAATGGCTGAGGGGTAATAACTGTTCCTGAACCAGGTGGTGTGGGACCTGTGGCTCATTGTGGGGAGTGAAGTTATCCACACCGTTTCAGGAGCCTGATGGTTGTGGGGTAACAACTGTTCCTGAACCTGGTGGTGTGGGACCTGAGGCACATTGTGGGGAGAGAAATTAACCACTGTTTCAGGAGCCTGGTGGTTGTGGGGTAATAACTGTTCCTTAACCTGGAGGTGTGGGTCCTGAGGCTCATTGTGTGGAGAGAAGTTATCCACACTGGTTCAGGAGCCTGATGGTTGAGGGGTAATAACTGTTCCCGACCCTGGTGGTGTGGCATCTGAGGCTCATTGTGGTGAGTGAAGTGTTCCACACTGGTTCAGGAGCCTGATGGTTGTGGGGTAATAACTGTTCCCGAACCTGGTTGTGTGGAACCTCAGGTTCATTATGGTGAGTGAAGTTATCCACACTGGTTCAGGAGCCTGATGGTTGTGGGGCAATAACTGTTCCTGAACCTGGTGGTGTGGAACCTGAGGCTCATTGTGGTGAGTGAAGTTATCCACACTGGTTCAGGAGCCTGATGGTTCTGGGGTAATAACTGTTCCCGAACCTGGTGGTGTGGAACCTCAGGTTCATTCTGGTGAGTGAAGTTATCCACACTTGTTCAGGAACCTGATGGTTGTGGGATAACAACTGTTCCCGAACCTGGTAGTGTGGGACATGAGGCTGATTGTGGTGAATGAAGTTATCCACACTGGTTCAGGTGCGTGATGGTTGTGGGGTAACAACTGTTATTGAACCTGGAACTGTGGGAACTGAGGCTCATTGTGGTGAGTGAATTTATCCACGCTGCTTCAGGTGCCTGATGGTTGTGGGGTAATAACTGTTCCCGACCCTGGTGGTGTGGAACCTGAGGATCATTGTGGCAGAGAAGTCATCCACACTGCTTCTGGGGCCTGATAGTTGTGGGTAATAACTGTTTCTGAACCTGGTTGTGTGTGACCTGAGGCGCATTGTGGGGAGTGAAGTTATCAACACTGGTTCAGGAGCCTGGTGGTTGTGGGGTAATAACTGTTCCGGAACCTGGTGGTGTGGAATCTGAGGCTATTTGTGGTGAGTGAAGTTACACACACTGGTTCTGGAGCCTGATGGTTGTGGGGTAATAACTGTTCCGGAACCTGGTGGTGTGGGACCTGAAGCTGATTGTGGTAAGTGAAGTTATCCACACTGGTTCAGGGGTCTGATGGTTGTGGGATAATAACTGTTCCCAAACTTGGTGGTGTGGGACCTGAGGCTGATTGTGGTGAGTGACGTTATCCACACTGGTTCAGGAGCCTGATGGTTGTGGGGTAATAACTGTTCCTGAACCTGGTGGTGTGTGACCTGAGGCGCATTGTGGGGAGTGAAGTTATCAACACTGGTTCAGGAGTCTGATGGTTGTGGGGTAATAACTGTTCCCGAACCTGGTTGTGTGGGACCTGAAGCTGATTGTGGTAAGTGACGTTATCCACACTGGTTCAGGAGCCTGATGGTTGTGGGGTAACAACTGTTCCTGAACCTGGTGGTGTTGAACCTCAGGTTCATTGTGGTGAGTGAAGTTATCCATACTGGTTCAGGAGCCTGATGGTTGTGGGATAATAACTGTTCCCGAACCTGGTACTGTGGGACCTGAGGCTGATTGTGGTGAATCAAGTTATCCACACTGGTTCAGGTGCGTGATAGTTGTGGGGTAACAACTGTTATTCAAACTGGAACTGTGGGAACTGAGGCTCATTGTGGTGAGTGAATTTACCCACACTGGTTCAGGAGCCGGATGGTTGTGGGGTAATAACTATTCCTGAACCTGGAGGTGTGGTACCTGAGGGTCATTGAGACAGAGAAGTTATCCACACTGGTTCAGGAGCCTGGTGGTTGTGGGGTAATAACTTTTTCTGAATATGGTGGTGTGGGACCTGAGGCTCATTGTGGGGAGAGAAATTAACAACTGGTTCAGGGGCCTGGTGGTTGTGGGGTAATAACTGTTCCTGAACCTGGTGGTGTGGAATCTGAGGCTCATTGTGGTGAGTGAAGTTACCCACACTGGTTCACGATCCTGATGGTTGTGGGGTAATATCTGTTCCCGAACCTGGTAGTGCGGGACCTGAAGCTGATTGTGGTAAGTGAAGTTATCCACACTGGTTCAGGATTCTGATGTTTGTGGGGTAATAACTGTTCCTGAACCTGGTGGTGTGGGACCTGAGGCTCATTGTGGTGAGTGAAGTTATCCACACTGGTTCAGGGGTCTGATGGTTGTGGGGTAATAACTGTTCCTGAACCTGGTGGTGTGGAATCTGAGGCTCATTGTGGTGAGTGAAGTTACCCACACTGGTTCAGGAGCCTGGTGGTTGTGGGGTAATAACTGTTCCTAAACCTGGTGGTGTGGAACGTGATACTCATTCTGGTGAATGAAGTTATCCACACCGTTTCAGGAGCCTGATGGTTGTGGGGTAACAACTGTTCCTGAACCTGGTGGTGTGGGACCTGAGGCTCATTGTGGGGAGAGAAATTAACCACACTGGTTCAGAAGCCTGGTGGTTGTGGGGTAATAACTGTTCCTGAACCTGGTGCTGTGGGACCTGAGGCTCATTGTGGGGAGAGAAATTAACCAGACTGGTTCAGGAGCCTGGTGGTTGTGGGGTAATAACTGTTCCTAAACCTGGTGGTGTGGAATGTGACACTCATTGTGGTGAGTGAAGTTATCCACACTGGTTCAGGAGCCTGATGGTTGTGGGGTAATAACTGTTCCTGACCCTGGTGGTGTGGCATCTGAGGCTCATTGTGGTGAGTGAAGTTATCAACACTGGTTCAGGAGCCTGATGGTTGTGGGGTAATAACTGTTTCTGAACCTGGTGGTGTGTGACCTGAGGCGCATTGTGGGGAGAGAAATTAACCACACTGGTTCAGAAGCCTGGTGGTTGTGGGGTAATAACTGTTCCTGAACCTGGTGGTGTGGGACCTGAGGCTCATTGTTGGGAGCGAAATTTACCAGACTGGTTCAGCAGCCTGGTGGTTGTGGGGTAATAACTGTTCCTAAACCTGGTGGTGTGGAACGTGACACTCATTGTGGTGAGTGAAGTTACCCACACTGGTTCAGGAGCCTGATGGTTGTGGGGTAATAACTGTTCCTGAACCTGGAGGTGTGGCAACTGAGGTTCATTGTGGGGAGTGAAGTTATCCACACTGGTTCAGGAGCCTGATGGTTGTTGGGTAATAACTGTTCCCGAACCAGCTTGTGTGGGACCTGTGGCTCATTGTGGGGAGTGAAGTTATCCACACTGGTTCAGGGGCGTGTTGGTTTTGGGGTAATAACTGTTCCCGACCCTGGTGGTGTGGCATCTGAGGCTCATTGTGGGGAGTGAAGTTATCCACACTGGTTCAGGAGCCTGATGGTTGTGGGGTAATAACTGTTCCCGAACCTAGTTGTGTGGAACCTCAGGTTCATTATGGTGAGTGAAGTTATCCACACTGGTTCAGGAGCCTGATGGTTCTGGGGTAATAACTGTTAGCGAACCTGGTGGTGTGGAACCTCAGGTTCATTGTGGTGAGTGAAGTTATCCACACTGGTTCAGGAGCCTGATTGTTGTGGGATAATAACTGTTCCCGAACCTGGTAGTGTGGGACCTGAGGCTCATTGTGGTGAGTGAAGTTATCCACACTGGTTCAGGGGTCTGATGGTTGTGGGGTAATAACTGTTCCTGAACCTGGTGGTGTGGAATCTGAGGCTCATTGTGGTGAGTGAAGTTACCCACACTGGTTCAGGAGCCTGGTGGTTGTGGGGTAATAACTGTTCCTAAACCTGGTGGTGTGGAACGTGATAGTCATTCTGGTGAATGAAGTTATCCACACCGTTTCAGGAGCCTGATGGTTGTGGGGTAACAACTGTTCCTGAACCTGGTGGTGTGGGACCTGAGGCTCATTGTGGGGAGAGAAATTAACCACACTGGTTCAGAAGCCTGGTGGTTGTGGGGTAATAACTGTTCCTGAACCTGGTGCTGTGGGACCTGAGGCTCATTGTGGGGAGAGAAATTAACCAGACTGGTTCAGGAGCCTGGTGGTTGTGGGGTAATAACTGTTCCTAAACCTGGTGGTGTGGAATGTGACACTCATTGTGGTGAGTGAAGTTATCCACACTGGTTCAGGAGCCTGATGGTTGTGGGGTAATAACTGTTCCTGACCCTGGTGGTGTGGCATCTGAGGCTCATTGTGGTGAGTGAAGTTATCAACACTGGTTCAGGAGCCTGATGGTTGTGGGGTAATAACTGTTTCTGAACCTGGTGGTGTGTGACCTGAGGCGCATTGTGGGGAGAGAAATTAACCACACTGGTTCAGAAGCCTGGTGGTTGTGGGGTAATAACTGTTCCTGAACCTGGTGGTGTGGGACCTGAGGCTCATTGTTGGGAGCGAAATTTACCAGACTGGTTCAGGAGCCTGGTGGTTGTGGGGTAATAACTGTTCCTAAACCTGGTGGTGTGGAACGTGACACTCATTGTGGTGAGTGAAGTTACCCACACTGGTTCAGGAGCCTGATGGTTGTGGGGTAATAACTGTTCCTGAACCTGGAGGTGTGGCACCTGAGGTTCATTGTGGGGAGTGAAGTTATCCACACTGGTTCAGGAGCCTGATGGTTGTTGGGTAATAACTGTTCCCGAACCAGCTTGTGTGGGACCTGTGGCTCATTGTGGGGAGTGAAGTTATCCACACTGGTTCAGGAGCCTGATGGTTGTGGGGTAATAACTGTTCCCGAACCTAGTTGTGTGGAACCTCAGGTTCATTATGGTGAGTGAAGTTATCCACACTGGTTCAGGAGCCTGATGGTTCTGGGGTAATAACTGTTAGCGAACCTGGTGGTGTGGAACCTCAGGTTCATTGTGGTGAGTGAAGTTATCCACACTGGTTCAGGAGCCTGATTGTTGTGGGATAATAACTGTTCCCGAACCTGGTAGTGTGGGACCTGAGGCTCATTGTGGTGAGTGAAGTTATCCACACTGGTTCAGGGGTCTGATGGTTGTGGGGTAATAACTGTTCCTGAACCTGGTGGTGTGGAATCTGAGGCTCATTGTGGTGAGTGAAGTTACCCACACTGGTTCAGGAGCCTGGTGGTTGTGGGGTAATAACTGTTCCTAAACCTGGTGGTGTGGAACGTGATACTCATTCTGGTGAATGAAGTTATCCACACCGTTTCAGGAGCCTGATGGTTGTGGGGTAACAACTGTTCCTGAACCTGGTGGTGTGGGACCTGAGGCTCATTGTGGGGAGAGAAATTAACCACACTGGTTCAGAAGCCTGGTGGTTGTGGGGTAATAACTGTTCCTGAACCTGGTGCTGTGGGACCTGAGGCTCATTGTGGGGAGAGAAATTAACCAGACTGGTTCAGGAGCCTGGTGGTTGTGGGGTAATAACTGTTCCTAAACCTGGTGGTGTGGAATGTGACACTCATTGTGGTGAGTGAAGTTATCCACACTGGTTCAGGAGCCTGATGGTTGTGGGGTAATAACTGTTCCTGACCCTGGTGGTGTGGCATCTGAGGCTCATTGTGGTGAGTGAAGTTATCAACACTGGTTCAGGAGCCTGATGGTTGTGGGGTAATAACTGTTTCTGCACCTGGTGGTGTGTGACCTGAGGCGCATTGTGGGGAGAGAAATTAACCACACTGGTTCAGAAGCCTGGTGGTTGTGGGGTAATAACTGTTCCTGAACCTGGTGGTGTGGGACCTGAGGCTCATTGTTGGGAGCGAAATTTACCAGACTGGTTCAGGAGCCTGGTGGTTGTTGGGTAATAACTGTTCCCGAACCAGCTTGTGTGGGACCTGTGGCTCATTGTGGGGAGTGAAGTTATCCACACTGGTTCAGGGGCGTGTTGGTTTTGGGGTAATAACTGTTCCCGACCCTGGTGGTGTGGCATCTGAGGCTCATTGTGGGGAGTGAAGTTATCCACACTGGTTCAGGAGCCTGATGGTTGTGGGGTAATAACTGTTCCCGAACCTAGTTGTGTGGAACCTCAGGTTCATTATGGTGAGTGAAGTTATCCACACTGGTTCAGGAGCCTGATGGTTCTGGGGTAATAACTGTTAGCGAACCTGGTGGTGTGGAACCTCAGGTTCATTGTGGTGAGTGAAGTTATCCATACTGGTTCAGGAGCCTGATGGTTGTGGGATAATAACTGTTCCCAAACTTGGTGGTGTGGGACCTGAGGCTGATTGTGGTGAGTGACGTTATCCACACTGGTTCAGGAGCCTGATGGTTGTGGGGTAATAACTGTTCCTGAACCTGGTGGTGTGTGACCTGAGGCGCATTGTGGGGAGTGAAGTTATCAACACTGGTTCAGGAGTCTGATGGTTGTGGGGTAATAACTGTTCCCGAACCTGGTTGTGTGGGACCTGAAGCTGATTGTTGTAAGTGACGTTATCCACACTGGTTCAGGAGCCTGATGGTTGTGGGGTAACAACTGTTCCTGAACCTGGTGGTGTGGAACCTGAGGCTCATTGTGGTGAGTGAAGTTATCCACACTGGTTCAGGAGCCTGATGGTTCTGGGGTAATAACTGTTCCCGAACCTGGTGGTGTGGAACCTCAGGTTCATTGTGGTGAGTGAAGTTATCCACACTGGTTCAGGAGTCTGATGGTTGTGGGGTAATATCTATTCCTGAACCTGGAGGTGTGGTACCAGAGGGTCATTGTGGCAGAGAAGTTATCCACACTGGTTCAGGAGCCTGGTGGTTGTGGGGTAATAACTTTTTCTGAACATGGTGGTGTGGGACCTGAGGCTCATTGTGCTCAGTGAAGTTACACACAGTGGTTCTGGAGCCTGATGGTTGTGGGGTAATAACTGTTCCAGAACCTGGTGGTGTGGAATCTGAGTCTCATTGTGGTGAGTGAAGTTACACACACTGGTTCAGGGGCCTGATGGTTGTGGGGTAATTAATGTTCCTGAACCTGGTGGTGTGGGACCTGAGGCTCATTGTGGGGAGAGAAATTAACCACACTGGTTCAGAAGCCTGGTGGTTGTGGGGTAATAACTGTTCCTGAACCTGGTGCTGTGGGACCTGAGGCTCATTGTGGGGAGAGAAATTAACCAGACTGGTTCAGGAGCCTGGTGGTTGTGGGGTAATAACTGTTCCTAAACCTGGTGGTGTGGAATGTGACACTCATTGTGGTGAGTGAAGTTATCCACACTGGTTCAGGAGCCTGATGGTTGTGGGGTTATAACTGTTCCTGACCCTGGTGGTGTGGCATCTGAGGCTCATTGTGGTGAGTGAAGTTATCAACACTGGTTCAGGAGCCTGATGGTTGTGGGGTAATAACTGTTTCTGAACCTGGTGGTGTGTGACCTGAGGCGCATTGTGGGGAGAGAAATTAACCACACTGGTTCAGAAGCCTGGTGGTTGTGGGGTAATAACTGTTCCTGAACCTGGTGGTGTGGGACCTGAGGCTCATTGTTGGGAGCGAAATTTACCAGACTGGTTCAGGAGCCTGGTGGTTGTGGGGTAATAACTGTTCCTAAACCTGGTGGTGTGGAACGTGACACTCATTGTGGTGAGTGAAGTTACCCACACTGGTTCAGGAGCCTGATGGTTGTGGGGTAATAACTGTTCCTGAACCTGGAGGTGTGGCACCTGAGGTTCATTGTGGGGAGTGAAGTTATCCACACTGGTTCAGGAGCCTGATGGTTGTTGGGTAATAACTGTTACCGAACCAGCTTGTGTGGGACCTGTGGCTCATTGTGGGGAGTGAAGTTATCCACACTGGTTCAGGGGCGTGTTGGTTTTGGGGTAATAACTGTTCCCGACCCTGGTGGTGTGGCATCTGAGGCTCATTGTGGGGAGTGAAGTTATCCACACTGGTTCAGGAGCCTGATGGTTGTGGGGTAATAACTGTTCCCGAACCTAGTTGTGTGGAACCTCAGGTTCATTATGGTGAGTGAAGTTATCCACACTGGTTCAGGAGCCTGATGGTTCTGGGGTAATAACTGTTAGCGAACCTGGTGGTGTGGAACCTCAGGTTCATTGTGTTGAGTGAAGTTATCCATACTGGTTCAGGAGCCTGATGGTTGTGGGATAATAACTGTTCCCAAACTTGGTGGTGTGGGACCTGAGGCTGATTGTGGTGAGTGACGTTATCCACACTGGTTCAGGAGCCTGATGGTTGTGGGGTAATAACTGTTCCTGAACCTGGTGGTGTGTGACCTGAGGCGCATTGTGGGGAGTGAAGTTATCAACACTGGTTCAGGAGTCTGATGGTTGTGGGGTAATAACTGTTCCCGAACCTGGTTGTGTGGGACCTGAAGCTGATTGTTGTAAGTGACGTTATCCACACTGGTTCAGGAGCCTGATGGTTGTGGGGTAACAACTGTTCCTGAACCTGGTGGTGTGGAACCTGAGGCTCATTGTGGTGAGTGAAGTTATCCACACTGGTTCAGGAGCCTGATGGTTCTGGGGTAATAACTGTTCCCGAACCTGGTGGTGTGGAACCTCAGGTTCATTGTGGTGAGTGAAGTTATCCACACTGGTTCAGGAGTCTGATGGTTGTGGGGTAATATCTATTCCTGAACCTGGAGGTGTGGTACCAGAGGGTCATTGTGGCAGAGAAGTTATCCACACTGGTTCAGGAGCCTGGTGGTTGTGGGGTAATAACTTTTTCTGAACATGGTGGTGTGGGACCTGAGGCTCATTGTGCTCAGTGAAGTTACACACAGTGGTTCTGGAGCCTGATGGTTGTGGGGTAATAACTGTTCCAGAACCTGGTGGTGTGGAATCTGAGTCTCATTGTGGTGAGTGAAGTTACACACACTGGTTCAGGGGCCTGATGGTTGTGGGGTAATTACTGTTCCCGAACCAGGTGGTGTGTGACCTGAGGCGCATTGTGGGGAGTGAAGTTATCCACACTGGTTCAGGAGCCTGATGGTTGTGGGGTAACAACTGTTCCTGAACCTGGTGGTGTGGGACCTGAGGCTCATTGTGGGGAGAGAAATTAACCACACTGGTTCAGGAGCCTGTTGGTTGTGGGGTAATAACTGTTCCTGAACCTGGTGGTGTGGGACCTGAGGCTCATTGTGGGGAGAGAAATTAACCACACTGGTTCAGGAGCCTGAAGGTTGTGGGGTAATAACTGTTCCTGAACCTGGTGGTGTGGGACCTGAGGCTCATTGTGGTGAGTGAAGTTATCCACACTGGTTCAGCAGCCTGGTAGTTGTGGGGTAATAACTGTTCCTGAACCTGGTTGTGTGGGACCTGAGGCTCTTTGTTCGGAGAGAAATTAACCACACTGGTTCAGGAGCCTGGTGGTTGTGGGGTAATAACTGTTCCTGAACCTGGAGGTGTGACACCTGAGGTTCATTGTGTGGAGAGAAGTTATCCACACTGGTTCAGGAGTCTGATGGTTGTGGGGTAATAACTGTTCCCGAACCTGGTGGTGTGGGACCTGAGGCTCATTGTTCGGAGAGAAATTAACCACACTGTTTCAGGAGCCTGCTGGTTGTGGGGTAATAACTGTTCCTAAACCTGGTGGTGTGGAACGTGACACTCATTGTGGTGAGTGAAGTTATCCCCACTGGTTCAGGAGCCTGATGGTTGTGGGGTAATAACTGTTCCTGAACCTGGTGGTGTGGGAACTGAGGCTCATTGTGGTGAGTGAAGTTATCCACACCGGTTCAGGAGCCTGATGGCTGTGGGGTAATAACTGTTCCCGATCTTGGTGGTGTGGGACCTGAGGCTGATTGTGGTGAGTGACGTAATCCACACTGGTTCAGGAGCCTGATGGTTGAGGGGTAATAACTGTACCCGAACGTCGTGGTGTGGGACCTGAGCCTCATTGTGGTGAGTGACGGTATCCACACTGGTTCAGGAGTCTGATGGTTGAGGGGTAATAACTGTTCCTGAACCTGGTGGTGTGGGACCTGAGGCTCATTGTGGGGATAGAAATTAACCACACTGGTTCAGGAGCCTGGTTGTTGTGGGTAATAACTGTTTCTGAACCTGGTTGTGTGTGACCTGAGGCTCATTGTGGTGAGTGAAGTTATCCACACTGGTTCAGGAGCCTGATGATTGTGGGGTAACAACTGTTCCTGAACCTGGTGGTGTGGGACCTGAGGCTCATTGTGGGGAGAGAAATTAACCACACTGGTTCAGTAGCCTGGTGGTTGTGGGGTAATAACTGTTCCTGAACCTGGTGGTGTGGGACCTGAGGCTCATTGTGGGGAGAGAAATTAACCACACTGGTTCAGGAGCCTGTTGGTTGTGGGGTAATAACTGTTTCTGAACCTGGTGGTGTGTGACCTGAGGCGCATTGTGGGAAGCGAAGTTATCCACACTGGTTCAGGAGCCTGATGGTTGTGGGGTAATAACTGTTTCTGAACCTGTTGGTGTGTGACCTGAGGCGCATTGTGGGGAGAGAAATTAACCACACTGGTTCAGGAGCCTGGTGGTTGTGGGGTAATAACTGTTCCTAAACCTGGTGGTGTGGAACGTGACACTCATTGTGGTGAGTGAAGTTATCCACACTGGTTCAGGAGCCTGATGGTTGTGGGGTAATAACTGTTCCCGACCCTGGTGGTGTGGCATCTGAGGCTCATTGTGGTGAGTGAAGTTATCCACCCTGGTTCAGGAGCCTGATGGTTGTGGGGTAATAACTGTTCCTGAACCTGGTGGTGTGGAACCTGAGGTTCATTGTGGTGAGGGAAGTTATCCACACTGGTTCAGGAGCCTGATGGTTGTGGGGTAATAACTGTTCCTGAACCTGGTGGTGTGGGATCTGAGGCTCATTGTGGTGAGTGAAGTTATCCACACTGGTTCAGGAGCCTGATGGTTGTGGGGTCATAACTGTTCCCGAACCTGGTAGTGTGGGACCTGAGGCTGATTGTGGTGAATGAAGTTATCCACACTGGTTCAGGAGCCTGATGGTTGTGGGGTAATAACTGTTCCCGAACCTGGTGGTGTGGAACCTGAGGATCATTGTGGCAGAGAAGTTATCCACACTGGTTCAGGAGCCTAATGGTTGTGGGGTAATAACTGTTCCTGAACCTGGTGGTGTTTAATCTGAGGCTCATTGTGGTGAATGAAGTTACCCACACTGGTTCAGGAGCCTGATGGTTGTGGGGTAATATCTATTCCTGAACCTGGAGGTGTGGTACCTGAGGGTCGTTGTGGCAGAGAAGTTATCCACACTGGTTCAGGAGCCTGGTGGTTGTGGGGTAATAACTTTTTCTGAACATGCTGGTGTGGGGCCTGAGGCTCATTGTGGTCAGTGAAGTTACACACACTGGTTCTGGAGCCTGATGGTTGTGGGGTAATAACTGTTCCCGAACCTGGTGGTGTGGAACCTCAGGTTCATTGTGGTGAGTGAAGTTATCCACACTGGTTCAGGAGTCTGATGGTTGTGGGGTAATATCTATTCCTGAACCTGGAGGTGTGGTACCAGAGGGTCATTGTGGCAGAGAAGTTATCCACACTGGTTCAGGAGCCTGGTGGTTGTGGGGTAATAACTTTTTCTGAACATGGTGGTGTGGGACCTGAGGCTCATTGTGCTCAGTGAAGTTACACACAGTGGTTCTGGAGCCTGATGGTTGTGGGGTAATAACTGTTCCAGAACCTGGTGGTGTGGAATCTGAGTCTCATTGTGGTGAGTGAAGTTACACACACTGGTTCAGGGGCCTGATGGTTGTGGGGTAATTAATGTTCCTGAACCTGGTGGTGTGGGACCTGAGGCTCATTGTGGGGAGAGAAATTAACCACACTGGTTCAGAAGCCTGGTGGTTGTGGGGTAATAACTGTTCCTGAACCTGGTGCTGTGGGACCTGAGGCTCATTGTGGGGAGAGAAATTAACCAGACTGGTTCAGGAGCCTGGTGGTTGTGGGGTAATAACTGTTCCTAAACCTGGTGGTGTGGAATGTGACACTCATTGTGGTGAGTGAAGTTATCCACACTGGTTCAGGAGCCTGATGGTTGTGGGGTTATAACTGTTCCTGACCCTGGTGGTGTGGCATCTGAGGCTCATTGTGGTGAGTGAAGTTATCAACACTGGTTCAGGAGCCTGATGGTTGTGGGGTAATAACTGTTTCTGAACCTGGTGGTGTGTGACCTGAGGCGCATTGTGGGGAGAGAAATTAACCACACTGGTTCAGAAGCCTGGTGGTTGTGGGGTAATAACTGTTCCTGAACCTGGTGGTGTGGGACCTGAGGCTCATTGTTGGGAGCGAAATTTACCAGACTGGTTCAGGAGCCTGGTGGTTGTGGGGTAATAACTGTTCCTAAACCTGGTGGTGTGGAACGTGACACTCATTGTGGTGAGTGAAGTTACCCACACTGGTTCAGGAGCCTGATGGTTGTTGGGTAATAACTGTTACCGAACCAGCTTGTGTGGGACCTGTGGCTCATTGTGGGGAGTGAAGTTATCCACACTGGTTCAGGGGCGTGTTGGTTTTGGGGTAATAACTGGTCCCGACCCTGGTGGTGTGGCATCTGAGGCTCATTGTGGGGAGTGAAGTTATCCACACTGGTTCAGGAGCCTGATGGTTGTGGGGTAATAACTGTTCCCGAACCTAGTTGTGTGGAACCTCAGGTTCATTATGGTGAGTGAAGTTATCCACACTAGTTCAGGAGCCTGATGGTTCTGGGGTAATAACTGTTAGCGAACCTGGTGGTGTGGAACCTCAGGTTCATTGTGTTGAGTGAAGTTATCCATACTGGTTCAGGAGCATGATGGTTGTGGGATAATAACTGTTCCCAAACTTGGTGGTGTGGGACCTGAGGCTGATTGTGGTGAGTGACGTTATCCACACTGGTTCAGGAGCCTGATGGTTGTGGGGTAATAACTGTTCCTGAACCTGGTGGTGTGTGACCTGAGGCGCATTGTGGGGAGTGAAGTTATCAACACTGGTTCAGGAGTCTGATGGTTGTGGGGTAATAACTGTTCCCGAACCTGGTTGTGTGGGACCTGAAGCTGATTGTTGTAAGTGACGTTATCCACACTGGTTCAGGGGCCTGATGGTTGTGGGGTAATTACTGTTCCTGAACCTGGTGGTGTGGGACCTGAGGCTCATTGTGGGGAGAGAAATTAACCACACTGGTTCAGAAGCCTGGTGGTTGTGGGGTAATAACTGTTCCTGAACCTGGTGCTGTGGGACCTGAGGCTCATTGTGGGGAGAGAAATTAACCAGACTGGTTCAGGAGCCTGGTGGTTGTGGGGTAATAACTGTTCCTAAACCTGGTGGTGTGGAATGTGACACTCATTGTGGTGAGTGAAGTTATCCACACTGGTTCAGGAGCCTGATGGTTGTGGGGTAATAACTGTTCCTGACCCTGGTGGTGTGGCATCTGAGGCTCATTGTGGTGAGTGAAGTTATCAACACTGGTTCAGGAGCCTGATGGTTGTGGGGTAATAACTGTTTCTGAACCTGGTGGTGTGTGACCTGAGGCGCATTCTGGGGAGAGAAATTAACCACACTGGTTCAGAAGCCTGGTGGTTGTGGGGTAATAACTGTTCCTGAACCTGGTGGTGTGGGACCTGAGGCTCATTGTTGGGAGCGAAATTTACCAGACTGGTTCAGGAGCCTGGTGGTTGTGGGGTAATAACTGTTCCTAAACCTGGTGGTGTGGAACGTGACACTCATTGTGGTGAGTGAAGTTACCCACTCTGGTTCAGGAGCCTGATGGTTGTGGGGTAATAACTGTTCCTGAACCTGGAGGTGTGGCACCTGAGGTTCATTGTGGGGAGTGAAGTTATCCACACTGGTTCAGGAGCCTGATGGTTGTTGGGTAATAACTGTTCCCGAACCAGCTTGTGTGGGACCTGTGGCTCATTGTGGGGAGTGAAGTTATCCACACTGGTTCAGGGGCGTGTTGGTTTTGGGATAATAACTGTTCCCGACCCTGGTGGTGTGGCATCTGAGGCTCATTGTGGGGAGTGAAGTTATCCACACTGGTTCAGGAGCCTGATGGTTGTGGGGTAATAACTGTTCCCGAACCTAGTTGTGTGGAACCTCAGGTTCATTATGGTGAGTGAAGTTATCCACACTGGTTCAGGAGCCTGATGGTTCTGGGGTAATAACTGTTAGCGAACCTGGTGGTGTGGAACCTCAGGTTCATTGTGGTGAGTGAAGTTATCCATACTGGTTCAGGAGCCTGATGGTTGTGGGATAATAACTGTTCCCAAACTTGGTGGTGTGGGACCTGAGGCTGATTGTGGTGAGTGACGTTATCCACACTGGTTCAGGAGCCTGATGGTTGTGGGGTAATAACTGTTCCTGAACCTGGTGGTGTGTGACCTGAGGCGCATTGTGGGGAGTGAAGTTATCAACACTGGTTCAGGAGTCTGATGGTTGTGGGGTAATAACTGTTCCCGAACCTGGTTGTGTGGGACCTGAAGCTGATTGTTGTAAGTGACGTTATCCACACTGGTTCAGGAGCCTGATGGTTGTGGGGTAACAACTGTTCCTGAACCTGGTGGTGTGGAACCTGAGGCTCATTGTGGTGAGTGAAGTTATCCACACTGGTTCAGGAGCCTGATGGTTCTGGGGTAATAACTGTTCCCGAACCTGGTGGTGTGGAACCTCAGGTTCATTGTGGTGAGTGAAGTTATCCACACTGGTTCAGGAGTCTGATGGTTGTGGGGTAATATCTATTCCTGAACCTGGAGGTGTGGTACCAGAGGGTCATTGTGGCAGAGAAGTTATCCACACTGGTTCAGGAGCCTGGTGGTTGTGGGGTAATAACTTTTTCTGAACATGGTGGTGTGGGACCTGAGGCTCATTGTGCTCAGTGAAGTTACACACAGTGGTTCTGGAGCCTGATGGTTGTGGGGTAATAACTGTTCCAGAACCTGGTGGTGTGGAATCTGAGTCTCATTGTGGTGAGTGAAGTTACACACACTGGTTCAGGGGCCTGATGGTTGTGGGGTAATTACTGTTCCCGAACCAGGTGGTGTGTGACCTGAGGCGCATTGTGGGGAGTGAAGTTATCCACACTGGTTCAGGAGCCTGATGGTTGTGGGGTAACAACTGTTCCTGAACCTGGTGGTGTGGGACCTGAGGCTCATTGTGGGGAGAGAAATTAACCACACTGGTTCAGGATCCTGTTGGTTGTGGGGTAATAACTGTTCCTGAACCTGGTGGTGTGGGACCTGAGGCTCATTGTGGGGAGAGAAATTAACCACACTGGTTCAGGAGCCTGAAGGTTGTGGGGTAATAACTGTTCCTGAACCTGGTGGTGTGGGACCTGAGGCTCATTGTGGTGAGTGAAGTTATCCACACTGGTTCAGCAGCCTGGTAGTTGTGGGGTAATAACTGTTCCTGAACCTGGTTGTGTGGGACCTGAGGCTCTTTGTTCGGAGAGAAATTAACCACACTGGTTCAGGAGCCTGGTGGTTGTGGGGTAATAACTGTTCCTGAACCTGGAGGTGTGACACCTGAGGTTCATTGTGTGGAGAGAAGTTATCCACACTGGTTCAGGAGTCTGATGGTTGTGGGGTAATAACTGTACCCGAACGTCGTGGTGTGGGACCTGAGCCTCATTGTGGTGAGTGACGGTATCCACACTGGTTCAGGAGTCTGATGGTTGAGGGGTAATAACTGTTCCTGAACCTGGTGGTGTGGGACCTGAGGCTCATTGTGGGGATAGAAATTAACCACACTGGTTCAGGAGCCTGGTTGTTGTGGGTAATAACTGTTTCTGAACCTGGTTGTGTGTTACCTGAGGCTCATTGTGGTGAGTGAAGTTATCCACACTGGTTCAGGAGCCTGATGATTGTGGGGTAACAACTGTTCCTGAACCTGGTGGTGTGGGACCTGAGGCTCATTGTGGGGAGAGAAATTAACCACACTGGTTCAGTAGCCTGGTGGTTGTGGGGTAATAACTGTTCCTGAACCTGGTGGTGTGGGACCTGAGGCTCATTGTGGGGAGAGAAATTAACCACACTGGTTCAGGAGCCTGTTGGTTGTGGGGTAATAACTGTTTCTGAACCTGGTGGTGTGTGACCTGAGGCGCATTGTGGGAAGCGAAGTTATCCACACTGGTTCAGGAGCCTGATGGTTGTGGGGTAATAACTGTTTCTGAACCTGTTGGTGTGTGACCTGAGGCGCATTGTGGGGAGAGAAATTAACCACACTGGTTCAGGAGCCTGGTGGTTGTGGGGTAATAACTGTTCCTAAACCTGGTGGTGTGGAACGTGACACTCATTGTGGTGAGTGAAGTTATCCACACTGGTTCAGGAGCCTGATGGTTGTGGGGTAATAACTGTTCCCGACCCTGGTGGTGTGGCATCTGAGGCTCATTGTGGTGAGTGAAGTTATCCACCCTGGTTCAGGAGCCTGATGGTTGTGGGGTAATAACTGTTCCTGAACCTGGTGGTGTGGAACCTGAGGTTCATTGTGGTGAGGGAAGTTATCCACACTGGTTCAGGAGCCTGATGGTTGTGGGGTAATAACTGTTCCTGAACCTGGTTGTGTGGGATCTGAGGCTCATTGTGGTGAGTGAAGTTATCCACACTGGTTCAGGAGCCTGATGGTTGTGGGGTCATAACTGTTCCCGAACCTGGTAGTGTGGGACCTGAGGCTGATTGTGGTGAATGAAGTTATCCACACTGGTTCAGGAGCCTGATGGTTGTGGGGTAATAACTGTTCCCGAACCTGGTGGTGTGGAACCTGAGGATCATTGTGGCAGAGAAGTTATCCACACTGGTTCAGGAGCCTAATGGTTGTGGGGTAATAACTGTTCCTGAACCTGGTGGTGTTTAATCTGAGGCTCATTGTGGTGATTGAAGTTACCCACACTGGTTCAGGAGCCTGATGGTTGTGGGGTAATATCTATTCCTGAACCTGGAGGTGTGGTACCTGAGGGTCGTTGTGGCAGAGAAGTTATCCACACTGGTTCAGGAGCCTGGTGGTTGTGGGGTAATAACTTTTTCTGAACATGCTGGTGTGGGGCCTGAGGCTCATTGTGTTCAGTGAAGTTACACACACTGGTTCTGGAGCCTGATGGTTGTGGGGTAATAACTGTTCCGGAACCTTGTGGTGTGGAATCTGAGTCTCATTGTGGTGAGTGAAGTTACACACACTGGTTCAGGGGACTGATGGTTGTGGGGTAATTACTGTTCCCGAACCAGGTGGTGTGGGACCTGTGGCTCATTGTGTGGAGTGAAGTTATCCACACTGGTTCACGAGCCTGATGGTTGTGGGGTAATAACTGTTCCTGAACCTGGTGGTGTGGGAACTGAGGCTCATTGTGGTGAGTGAAGTTATCAACACTGGTTCAGGAGCCTGATGGTTGTGGGGTAATAACTGTTCCCGAACTTGGTGGTGTGGGTCCTGAGGCTGATTGTGGTGAGTGACGTTATCCACACTGGTTCAGGAGCCTGATGGTTGAGGGGTAATAACTGTTCCCGTACCTGGTGGTGTGGGACCTGAGGCTGATTGTGGTGAGTGAAGTTATCCACACTGGTTCAGGAGCCTGATGGTTGTGGGGTAATAACTGTTCCTGAACCTGGTGGTGTGGGACCTGAGGCTCATTGTGGGGAGAGAAATTAACCACACTGGTTCAGGAGCCTGATGGTTGTGGGGTAATAACTGTTCCTGAACCTGGATGTGTGGCACCTGAGGTTCATTGTGTGGAGAGGAGTTATCCACAATGGTTCAGGAGCCTGGTGGTTGTGGGGTAATAACTGTTCCTGAACCTGGTGGTGTGGGACCTGAGGCTCATTGTGGTGAGTGAAGTTATCCACACTGGTTCAGGAGCCTGATGGTTGAGGGGTAATAACTGTACCCGAACGTCCTGGTGTGGGACCTGAGGCTCATTGTGGTGAGTGAAGGTAAACACACTGGTTCAGGAGGCTGATGTTTGAGGGGTAATAACTGTTCCCGAACCTGGTGGTGTGGAACGTGACACTCATTGTGGGGAGTGAAGTTATCAACACTGGTTCAGGAGTCTGATGGTTGTGGGGTAATAACTGTTCCCGAACCTGGTTGTGTGGGACCTGAAGCTGATTGTTGTAAGTGACGTTATCCACACTGGTTCAGGAGCCTGATGGTTGTGGGGTAACAACTGTTCCTGAACCTGGTGGTGTGGAACCTGAGGCTCATTGTGGTGAGTGAAGTTATCCACACTGGTTCAGGAGCCTGATGGTTGTGGGGTCATAACTGTTCCCGAACCTGGTAGTGTGGGACCTGAGGCTGATTGTGGTGAATGAAGTTATCCACACTGGTTCAGGAGCCTGATGGTTGTGGGGTAATAACTGTTCCCGAACCTGGTGGTGTGGAACCTGAGGATCATTGTGGCAGAGAAGTTATCCACACTGGTTCAGGAGCCTAATGGTTGTGGGGTAATAACTGTTCCTGAACCTGGTGGTGTTTAATCTGAGGCTCATTGTGGTGATTGAAGTTACCCACACTGGTTCAGGAGCCTGATGGTTGTGGGGTAATATCTATTCCTGAACCTGGAGGTGTGGTACCTGAGGGTCGTTGTGGCAGAGAAGTTATCCACACTGGTTCAGGAGCCTGGTGGTTGTGGGGTAATAACTTTTTCTGAACATGCTGGTGTGGGGCCTGAGGCTCATTGTGGTCAGTGAAGTTACACACACTGGTTCTGGAGCCTGATGGTTGTGGGGTAATAACTGTTCCGGAACCTTGTGGTGTGGAATCTGAGTCTCATTGTGGTGAGTGAAGTTACACACACTGGTTCAGGGGACTGATGGTTGTGGGGTAATTACTGTTCCCGAACCAGGTGGTGTGGGACCTGTGGCTCATTGTGTGGAGTGAAGTTATCCACACTGGTTCACGAGCCTGATGGTTGTGGGGTAATAACTGTTCCTGAACCTGGTGGTGTGGGAACTGAGGCTCATTGTGGTGAGTGAAGTTATCAACACTGGTTCAGGAGCCTGATGGTTGTGGGGTAATAACTGTTCCCGAACTTGGTGGTGTGGGTCCTGAGGCTGATTGTGGTGAGTGACGTTATCCACACTGGTTCAGGAGCCTGATGGTTGAGGGGTAATAACTGTTCCCGTACCTGGTGGTGTGGGACCTGAGGCTGATTGTGGTGAGTGAAGTTATCCACACTGGTTCAGGAGCCTGATGGTTGTGGGGTAATAACTGTTCCTGAACCTGGTGGTGTGGGACCTGAGGCTCATTGTGGGGAGAGAAATTAACCACACTGGTTCAGGAGCCTGATGGTTGTGGGGTAATAACTGTTCCTGAACCTGGAGGTGTGGCACCTGAGGTTCATTGTGTGGAGAGGAGTTATCCACAATGGTTCAGGAGCCTGGTGGTTGTGGGGTAATAACTGTTCCTGAACCTGGTGGTGTGGGACCTGAGGCTCATTGTGGTGAGTGAAGTTATCCACACTGGTTCAGGAGCCTGATGGTTGAGGGGTAATAACTGTACCCGAACGTCCTGGTGTGGGACCTGAGGCTCATTGTGGTGAGTGAAGGTAAACACACTGGTTCAGGAGGCTGATGTTTGAGGGGTAATAACTGTTCCCGAACCTGGTGGTGTGGAACGTGACACTCATTGTGGGGAGTGAAGTTATCAACACTGGTTCAGGAGTCTGATGGTTGTGGGGTAATAACTGTTCCCGAACCTGGTTGTGTGGGACCTGAAGCTGATTGTTGTAAGTGACGTTATCCACACTGGTTCAGGAGCCTGATGGTTGTGGGGTAACAACTGTTCCTGAACCTGGTGGTGTGGAACCTGAGGCTCATTGTGGTGAGTGAAGTTATCCACACTGGTTCAGGAGCCTGATGGTTCTGGGGTAATAACTGTTCCCGAACCTGGTGGTGTGGAACCTCAGGTTCATTGTGGTGAGTGAAGTTATCCACACTGGTTCAGGAGTCTGATGGTTGTGGGGTAATATCTATTCCTGAACCTGGAGGTGTGGTACCAGAGGGTCATTGTGGCAGAGAAGTTATCCACACTGGTTCAGGAGCCTGGTGGTTGTGGGGTAATAACTTTTTCTGAACATGGTGGTGTGGGACCTGAGGCTCATTGTGCTCAGTGAAGTTACACACAGTGGTTCTGGAGCCTGATGGTTGTGGGGTAATAACTGTTCCAGAACCTGGTGGTGTGGAATCTGAGTCTCATTGTGGTGAGTGAAGTTACACACACTGGTTCAGGGGCCTGATGGTTGTGGGGTAATTAATGTTCCTGAACCTGGTGGTGTGGGACCTGAGGCTCATTGTGGGGAGAGAAATTAACCACACTGGTTCAGAAGCCTGGTGGTTGTGGGGTAATAACTGTTCCTGAACCTGGTGCTGTGGGACCTGAGGCTCATTGTGGGGAGAGAAATTAACCAGACTGGTTCAGGAGCCTGGTGGTTGTGGGGTAATAACTGTTCCTAAACCTGGTGGTGTGGAATGTGACACTCATTGTGGTGAGTGAAGTTATCCACACTGGTTCAGGAGCCTGATGGTTGTGGGGTTATAACTGTTCCTGACCCTGGTGGTGTGGCATCTGAGGCTCATTGTGGTGAGTGAAGTTATCAACACTGGTTCAGGAGCCTGATGGTTGTGGGGTAATAACTGTTTCTGAACCTGGTGGTGTGTGACCTGAGGCGCATTGTGGGGAGAGAAATTAACCACACTGGTTCAGAAGCCTGGTGGTTGTGGGGTAATAACTGTTCCTGAACCTGGTGGTGTGGGACCTGAGGCTCATTGTTGGGAGCGAAATTTACCAGACTGGTTCAGGAGCCTGGTGGTTGTGGGGTAATAACTGTTCCTAAACCTGGTGGTGTGGAACGTGACACTCATTGTGGTGAGTGAAGTTACCCACACTGGTTCAGGAGCCTGATGGTTGTGGGGTAATAACTGTTCCTGAACCTGGAGGTGTGGCACCTGAGGTTCATTGTGGGGAGTGAAGTTATCCACACTGGTTCAGGAGCCTGATGGTTGTTGGGTAATAACTGTTACCGAACCAGCTTGTGTGGGACCTGTGGCTCATTGTGGGGAGTGAAGTTATCCACACTGTTTCAGGGGCGTGTTGGTTTTGGGGTAATAACTGTTCCCGACCCTGGTGGTTTGGCATCTGAGGCTCATTGTGGGGAGTGAAGTTATCCACACTGGTTCAGGAGCCTGATGGTTGTGGGGTAATAACTGTTCCCGAACCTAGTTGTGTGGAACCTCAGGTTCATTATGGTGAGTGAAGTTATCCACACTGGTTCAGGAGCCTGATGGTTCTGGGGTAATAACTGTTAGCGAACCTGGTGGTGTGGAACCTCAGGTTCATTGTGTTGAGTGAAGTTATCCATACTGGTTCAGGAGCCTGATGGTTGTGGGATAATAACTGTTCCCAAACTTGGTGGTGTGGGACCTGAGGCTGATTGTGGTGAGTGACGTTATCCACACTGGTTCAGGAGCCTGATGGTTGTGGGGTAATAACTGTTCCTGAACCTGGTGGTGTGTGACCTGAGGCGCATTGTGGGGAGTGAAGTTATCAACACTGGTTCAGGAGTCTGATGGTTGTGGGGTAATAACTGTTCCCGAACCTGGTTGTGTGGGACCTGAAGCTGATTGTTGTAAGTGACGTTATCCACACTGGTTCAGGAGCCTGATGGTTGTGGGGTAACAACTGTTCCTGAACCTGGTGGTGTGGAACCTGAGGCTCATTGTGGTGAGTGAAGTTATCCACACTGGTTCAGGAGCCTGATGGTTCTGGGGTAATAACTGTTCCAGAACCTGGTGGTGTGGAACCTCAGGTTCATTGTGGTGAGTGAAGTTATCCACACTGGTTCAGGAGTCTGATGGTTGTGGGGTAATATCTATTCCTGAACCTGGAGGTGTGGTACCAGAGGGTCATTGTGGCAGAGAAGTTATCCACACTGGTTCAGGAGCCTGGTGGTTGTGGGGTAATAACTTTTTCTGAACATGGTGGTGTGGGACCTGAGGCTCATTGTGCTCAGTGAAGTTACACACAGTGGTTCTGGAGCCTGATGGTTGTGGGGTAATAACTGTTCCAGAACCTGGTGGTGTGGAATCTGAGTCTCATTGTGGTGAGTGAAGTTACACACACTGGTTCAGGGGCCTGATGGTTGTGGGGTAATTACTGTTCCCGAACCAGGTGGTGTGTGACCTGAGGCGCATTGTGGGGAGTGAAGTTATCCACACTGGTTCAGGAGCCTGATGGTTGTGGGGTAACAACTGTTCCTGAACCTGGTGGTGTGGGACCTGAGGCTCATTGTGGGGAGAGAAATTAACCACACTGGTTCAGGAGCCTGTTGGTTGTGGGGTAATAACTGTTCCTGAACCTGGTGGTGTGGGACCTGAGGCTCATTGTGGGGAGAGAAATTAACCACACTGGTTCAGGAGCCTGAAGGTTGTGGGGTAATAACTGTTCCTGAACCTGGTGGTGTGGGACCTGAGGCTCATTGTGGTGAGTGAAGTTATCCACACTGGTTCAGCAGCCTGGTAGTTGTGGGGTAATAACTGTTCCTGAACCTGGTTGTGTGGGACCTGAGGCTCTTTGTTCGGAGAGAAATTAACCACACTGGTTCAGGAGCCTGGTGGTTGTGGGGTAATAACTGTTCCTGAACCTGGAGGTGTGACACCTGAGGTTCATTGTGTGGAGAGAAGTTATCCACACTGGTTCAGGAGTCTGATGGTTGTGGGGTAATAACTGTTCCCGAACCTGGTGGTGTGGGACCTGAGGCTCATTGTTCGGAGAGAAATTAACCACACTGTTTCAGGAGCCTGCTGGTTGTGGGGTAATAACTGTTCCTAAACCTCGTGGTGTGGAACGTGACACTCATTGTGGTGAGTGAAGTTATCCCCACTGGTTCAGGAGCCTGATGGTTGTGGGGTAATAACTGTTCCTGAACCTGGTGGTGTGGGAACTGAGGCTCATTGTGGTGAGTGAAGTTATCCACACCGGTTCAGGAGCCTGATGGCTGTGGGGTAATAACTGTTCCCGATCTTGGTGGTGTGGGACCTGAGGCTGATTGTGGTGAGTGACGTAATCCACACTGGTTCAGGAGCCTGATGGTTGAGGGGTAATAACTGTACCCGAACGTCGTGGTGTGGGACCTGAGCCTCATTGTGGTGAGTGACGGTATCCACACTGGTTCAGGAGTCTGATGGTTGAGGGGTAATAACTGTTCCTGAACCTGGTGGTGTGGGACCTGAGGCTCATTGTGGGGATAGAAATTAACCACACTGGTTCAGGAGCCTGGTTGTTGTGGGTAATAACTGTTTCTGAACCTGGTTGTGTGTGACCTGAGGCTCATTGTGGTGAGTGAAGTTATCCACACTGGTTCAGGAGCCTGATGATTGTGGGGTAACAACTGTTCCTGAACCTGGTGGTGTGGGACCTGAGGCTCATTGTGGGGAGAGAAATTAACCACACTGGTTCAGTAGCCTGGTGGTTGTGGGGTAATAACTGTTCCTGAACCTGGTGGTGTGGGACCTGAGGCTCATTGTGGGGAGAGAAATTAACCACACTGGTTCAGGAGCCTGTTGGTTGTGGGGTAATAACTGTTTCTGAACCTGGTGGTGTGTGACCTGAGGCGCATTGTGGGAAGCGAAGTTATCCACACTGGTTCAGGAGCCTGATGGTTGTGGGGTAATAACTGTTTCTGAACCTGTTGGTGTGTGACCTGAGGCGCATTGTGGGGAGAGAAATTAACCACACTGGTTCAGGAGCCTGGTGGTTGTGGGGTAATAACTGTTCCTAAACCTGGTGGTGTGGAACGTGACACTCATTGTGGTGAGTGAAGTTATCCACACTGGTTCAGGAGCCTGATGGTTGTGGGGTAATAACTGTTCCCGACCCTGGTGGTGTGGCATCTGAGGCTCATTGTGGTGAGTGAAGTTATCCACCCTGGTTCAGGAGCCTGATGGTTGTGGGGTAATAACTGTTCCTGAACCTGGTGGTGTGGAACCTGAGGTTCATTGTGGTGAGGGAAGTTATCCACACTGGTTCAGGAGCCTGATGGTTGTGGGGTAATAACTGTTCCTGAACCTGGTGGTGTGGGATCTGAGGCTCATTGTGGTGAGTGAAGTTATCCACACTGGTTCAGGAGCTTGATGGTTGTGGGGTCATAACTGTTCCCGAACCTGGTAGTGTGGGACCTGAGGCTGATTGTGGTGAATGAAGTTATCCACACTGGTTCAGGAGCCTGATGGTTGTGGGGTAATAACTGTTCCCGAACCTGGTGGTGTGGAACCTGAGGATCATTGTGGCAGAGAAGTTATCCACACTGGTTCAGGAGCCTAATGGTTGTGGGGTAATAACTGTTCCTGAACCTGGTGGTGTTTAATCTGAGGCTCATTGTGGTGAATGAAGTTACCCACACTGGTTCAGGAGCCTGATGGTTGTGGGGTAATATCCATTCCTGAACCTGGAGGTGTGGTACCTGAGGGTCGTTGTGGCAGAGAAGTTATCCACACTGGTTCAGGAGCCTGGTGGTTGTGGGGTAATAACTTTTTCTGAACATGCTGGTGTGGGGCCTGAGGCTCATTGTGGTCAGTGAAGTTACACACACTGGTTCTGGAGCCTGATGGTTGTGGGGTAATAACTGTTCCCGAACCTGGTGGTGTGGAACCTCAGGTTCATTGTGGTGAGTGAAGTTATCCACACTGGTTCAGGAGTCTGATGGTTGTGGGGTAATATCTATTCCTGAACCTGGAGGTGTGGTACCAGAGGGTCATTGTGGCAGAGAAGTTATCCACACTGGTTCAGGAGCCTGGTGGTTGTGGGGTAATAACTTTTTCTGAACATGGTGGTGTGGGACCTGAGGCTCATTGTGCTCAGTGAAGTTACACACAGTGGTTCTGGAGCCTGATGGTTGTGGGGTAATAACTGTTCCAGAACCTGGTGGTGTGGAATCTGAGTCTCATTGTGGTGAGTGAAGTTACACACACTGGTTCAGGGGCCTGATGGTTGTGGGGTAATTAATGTTCCTGAACCTGGTGGTGTGGGACCTGAGGCTCATTGTGGGGAGAGAAATTAACCACACTGGTTCAGAAGCCTGGTGGTTGTGGGGTAATAACTGTTCCTGAACCTGGTGCTGTGGGACCTGAGGCTCATTGTGGGGAGAGAAATTAACCAGACTGGTTCAGGAGCCTGGTGGTTGTGGGGTAATAACTGTTCCTAAACCTGGTGGTGTGGAATGTGACACTCATTGTGGTGAGTGAAGTTATCCACACTGGTTCAGGAGCCTGATGGTTGTGGGGTTATAACTGTTCCTGACCCTGGTGGTGTGGCATCTGAGGCTCATTGTGGTGAGTGAAGTTATCAACACTGGTTCAGGAGCCTGATGGTTGTGGGGTAATAACTGTTTCTGAACCTGGTGGTGTGTGACCTGAGGCGCATTGTGGGGAGAGAAATTAACCACACTGGTTCAGAAGCCTGGTGGTTGTGGGGTAATAACTGATCCTGAACCTGGTGGTGTGGGACCTGAGGCTCATTGTTGGGAGCGAAATTTACCAGACTGGTTCAGGAGCCTGGTGGTTGTGGGGTAATAACTGTTCCTAAACCTGGTGGTGTGGAACGTGACACTCATTGTGGTGAGTGAAGTTACCCACACTGGTTCAGGAGCCTGATGGTTGTGGGGTAATAACTGTTCCTGAACCTGGAGGTGTGGCACCTGAGGTTCATTGTGGGGAGTGAAGTTATCCACACTGGTTCAGGAGCCTGATGGTTGTTGGGTAATAACTGTTACCGAACCAGCTTGTGTGGGACCTGTGGCTCATTGTGGGGAGTGAAGTTATCCACACTGGTTCAGGGGCGTGTTGGTTTTGGGGTAATAACTGGTCCCGACCCTGGTGGTGTGGCATCTGAGGCTCATTGTGGGGAGTGAAGTTATCCACACTGGTTCAGGAGCCTGATGGTTGTGGGGTAATAACTGTTCCCGAACCTAGTTGTGTGGAACCTCAGGTTCATTATGGTGAGTGAAGTTATCCACACTGGTTCAGGAGCCTGATGGTTCTGGGGTAATAACTGTTAGCGAACCTGGTGGTGTGGAACCTCAGGTTCATTGTGTTGAGTGAAGTTATCCATACTGGTTCAGGAGCCTGATGGTTGTGGGATAATAACTGTTCCCAAACTTGGTGGTGTGGGACCTGAGGCTGATTGTGGTGAGTGACGTTATCCACACTGGTTCAGGAGCCTGATGGTTGTGGGGTAATAACTGTTCCTGAACCTGGTGGTGTGTGACCTGAGGCGCATTGTGGGGAGTGAAGTTATCAACACTGGTTCAGGAGTCTGATGGTTGTGGGGTAATAACTGTTCCCGAACCTGGTTGTGTGGGACCTGAAGCTGATTGTTGTAAGTGACGTTATCCACACTGGTTCAGGGGCCTGATGGTTGTGGGGTAATTACTGTTCCTGAACCTGGTGGTGTGGGACCTGAGGCTCATTGTGGGGAGAGAAATTAACCACACTGGTTCAGAAGCCTGGTGGTTGTGGGGTAATAACTGTTCCTGAACCTGGTGCTGTGGGACCTGAGGCTCATTGTGGGGAGAGAAATTAACCAGACTGGTTCAGGAGCCTGGTGGTTGTGGGGTAATAACTGTTCCTAAACCTGGTGGTGTGGAATGTGACACTCATTGTGGTGAGTGAAGTTATCCACACTGGTTCAGGAGCCTGATGGTTGTGGGGTAATAACTGTTCCTGACCCTGGTGGTGTGGCATCTGAGGCTCATTGTGGTGAGTGAAGTTATCAACACTGGTTCAGGAGCCTGATGGTTGTGGGGTAATAACTGTTTCTGAACCTGGTGGTGTGTGACCTGAGGCGCATTCTGGGGAGAGAAATTAACCACACTGGTTCAGAAGCCTGGTGGTTGTGGGGTAATAACTGTTCCTGAACCTGGTGGTGTGGGACCTGAGGCTCATTGTTGGGAGCGAAATTTACCAGACTGGTTCAGGAGCCTGGTGGTTGTGGGGTAATAACTGTTCCTAAACCTGGTGGTGTGGAACGTGACACTCATTGTGGTGAGTGAAGTTACCCACACTGGTTCAGGAGCCTGATGGTTGTGGGGTAATAACTGTTCCTGAACCTGGAGGTGTGGCACCTGAGGTTCATTGTGGGGAGTGAAGTTATCCACACTGGTTCAGGAGCCTGATGGTTGTTGGGTAATAACTGTTCCCGAACCAGCTTGTGTGGGACCTGTGGCTCATTGTGGGGAGTGAAGTTATCCACACTGGTTCAGGGGCGTGTTGGTTTTGGGGTAATAACTGTTCCCGACCCTGGTGGTGTGGCATCTGAGGCTCATTGTGGGGAGTGAAGTTATCCACACTGGTTCAGGAGCCTGATGGTTGTGGGGTAATAACTGTTCCCGAACCTAGTTGTGTGGAACCTCAGGTTCATTATGGTGAGTGAAGTTATCCACACTGGTTCAGGAGCCTGATGGTTCTGGGGTAATAACTGTTAGCGAACCTGGTGGTGTGGAACCTCAGGTTCATTGTGGTGAGTGAAGTTATCCATACTGGTTCAGGAGCCTGATGGTTGTGGGATAATAACTGTTCCCAAACTTGGTGGTGTGGGACCTGAGGCTGATTGTGGTGAGTGACGTTATCCACACTGGTTCAGGAGCCTGATGGTTGTGGGGTAATAACTGTTCCTGAACCTGGTGGTGTGTGACCTGAGGCGCATTGTGGGGAGTGAAGTTATCAACACTGGTTCAGGAGTCTGATGGTTGTGGGGTAATAACTGTTCCCGAACCTGGTTGTGTGGGACCTGAAGCTGATTGTTGTAAGTGACGTTATCCACACTGGTTCAGGAGCCTGATGGTTGTGGGGTAACAACTGTTCCTGAACCTGGTGGTGTGGAACCTGAGGCTCATTGTGGTGAGTGAAGTTATCCACACTGGTTCAGGAGCCTGATGGTTCTGGGGTAATAACTGTTCCCGAACCTGGTGGTGTGGAACCTCAGGTTCATTGTGGTGAGTGAAGTTATCCACACTGGTTCAGGAGTCTGATGGTTGTGGGGTAATATCTATTCCTGAACCTGGAGGTGTGGTACCAGAGGGTCATTGTGGCAGAGAAGTTATCCACACTGGTTCAGGAGCCTGGTGGTTGTGGGGTAATAACTTTTTCTGAACATGGTGGTGTGGGACCTGAGGCTCATTGTGCTCAGTGAAGTTACACACAGTGGTTCTGGAGCCTGATGGTTGTGGGGTAATAACTGTTCCAGAACCTGGTGGTGTGGAATCTGAGTCTCATTGTGGTGAGTGAAGTTACACACACTGGTTCAGGGGCCTGATGGTTGTGGGGTAATTACTGTTCCCGAACCAGGTGGTGTGTGACCTGAGGCGCATTGTGGGGAGTGAAGTTATCCACACTGGTTCAGGAGCCTGATGGTTGTGGGGTAACAACTGTTCCTGAACCTGGTGGTGTGGGACCTGAGGCTCATTGTGGGGAGAGAAATTAACCACACTGGTTCAGGAGCCTGTTGGTTGTGGGGTAATAACTGTTCCTGAACCTGGTGGTGTGGGACCTGAGGCTCATTGTGGGGAGAGAAATTAACCACACTGGTTCAGGAGCCTGAAGGTTGTGGGGTAATAACTGTTCCTGAACCTGGTGGTGTGGGACCTGAGGCTCATTGTGGTGAGTGAAGTTATCCACACTGGTTCAGCAGCCTGGTAGTTGTGGGGTAATAACTGTTCCTGAACCTGGTTGTGTGGGACCTGAGGCTCTTTGTTCGGAGAGAAATTAACCACACTGGTTCAGGAGCCTGGTGGTTGTGGGGTAATAACTGTTCCTGAACCTGGAGGTGTGACACCTGAGGTTCATTGTGTGGAGAGAAGTTATCCACACTGGTTCAGGAGTCTGATGGTTGTGGGGTGATAACTGTTCCCGAACCTGGTGGTGTGGGACCTGAGTCTCATTGTTCGGAGAGAAATTAACCACACTGTTTCAGGAGCCTGCTGGTTGTGGGGTAATAACTGTTCCTAAACCTGGTGGTGTGGAACGTGACACTCATTGTGGTGAGTGAAGTTATCCCCACTGGTTCAGGAGCCTGATGGTTGTGGGGTAATAACTGTTCCTGAACCTGGTGGTGTGGGAACTGAGGCTCATTGTGGTGAGTGAAGTTATCCACACCGGTTCAGGAGCCTGATGGCTGTGGGGTAATAACTGTTCCCGATCTTGGTGGTGTGGGACCTGAGGCTGATTGTGGTGAGTGACGTAATCCACACTGGTTCAGGAGCCTGATGGTTGAGGGGTAATAACTGTACCCGAACGTCGTGGTGTGGGACCTGAGCCTCATTGTGGTGAGTGACGGTATCCACACTGGTTCAGGAGTCTGATGGTTGAGGGGTAATAACTGTTCCTGAACCTGGTGGTGTGGGACCTGAGGCTCATTGTGGGGATAGAAATTAACCACACTGGTTCAGGAGCCTGGTTGTTGTGGGTAATAACTGTTTCTGAACCTGGTTGTGTGTGACCTGAGGCTCATTGTGGTGAGTGAAGTTATCCACACTGGTTCAGGAGCCTGTTGGTTGTGGGGTAATAACTGTTTCTGAACCTGGTGGTGTGTGACCTGAGGCTCATTGTGGGGAGAGAAATTAACCACACTGGTTCAGGAGCCTGTTGGTTGTGGGGTAATAACTGTTTCTGAACCTGGTGGTGTGTGACCTGAGGCGCATTGTGGGAAGCGAAGTTATCCACACTGGTTCAGGAGCCTGATGGTTGTGGGGTAATAACTGTTTCTGAACCTGTTGGTGTGTGACCTGAGGCGCATTGTGGGGAGAGAAATTAACCACACTGGTTCAGGAGCCTGGTGGTTGTGGGGTAATAACTGTTCCTAAACCTGGTGGTGTGGAACGTGACACTCATTGTGGTGAGTGAAGTTATCCACACTGGTTCAGGAGCCTGATGGTTGTGGGGTAATAACTGTTCCCGACCCTGGTGGTGTGGCATCTGAGGCTCATTGTGGTGAGTGAAGTTATCCACCCTGGTTCAGGAGCCTGATGGTTGTGGGGTAATAACTGTTCCTGAACCTGGTGGTGTGGAACCTGAGGTTCATTGTGGTGAGGGAAGTTATCCACACTGGTTCAGGAGCCTGATGGTTGTGGGGTAATAACTGTTCCTGAACCTGGTGGTGTGGGATCTGAGGCTCATTGTGGTGAGTGAAGTTATCCACACTGGTTCAGGAGCCTGATGGTTGTGGGGTCATAACTGTTCCCGAACCTGGTAGTGTGGGACCTGAGGCTGATTGTGGTGAATGAAGTTATCCACACTGGTTCAGGAGCCTGATGGTTGTGGGGTAATAACTGTTCCCGAACCTGGTGGTGTGGAACCTGAGGATCATTGTGGCAGAGAAGTTATCCACACTGGTTCAGGAGCCTAATGGTTGTGGGGTAATAACTGTTCCTGAACCTGGTGGTGTTTAATCTGAGGCTCATTGTGGTGAATGAAGTTACCCACACTGGTTCAGGAGCCTGATGGTTGTGGGGTAATATCTATTCCTGAACCTGGAGGTGTGGTACCTGAGGGTCGTTGTGGCAGAGAAGTTATCCACACTGGTTCAGGAGCCTGGTGGTTGTGGGGTAATAACTTTTTCTGAACATGCTGGTGTGGGGCCTGAGGCTCATTGTGGTCAGTGAAGTTACACACACTGGTTCTGGAGCCTGATGGTTGTGGGGTAATAACTGTTCCGGAACCTTGTGGTGTGGAATCTGAGTCTCATTGTGGTGAGTGAAGTTACACACACTGGTTCAGGGGACTGATGGTTGTGGGGTAATTACTGTTCCCGAACCAGGTGGTGTGGGACCTGTGGCTCATTGTGTGGAGTGAAGTTATCCACACTGGTTCACGAGCCTGATGGTTGTGGGGTAATAACTGTTCCTGAACCTGGTGGTGTGGGAACTGAGGCTCATTGTGGTGAGTGAAGTTATCAACACTGGTTCAGGAGCCTGATGGTTGTGGGGTAATAACTGTTCCCGAACTTGGTGGTGTGGGTCCTGAGGCTGATTGTGGTGAGTGACGTTATCCACACTGGTTCAGGAGCCTGATGGTTGAGGGGTAATAACTGTTCCCGTACCTGGTGGTGTGGGACCTGAGGCTGATTGTGGTGAGTGAAGTTATCCACACTGGTTCAGGAGCCTGATGGTTGTGGGGTAATAACTGTTCCTGAACCTGGTGGTGTGGGACCTGAGGCTCATTGTGGGGAGAGAAATTAACCACACTGGTTCAGGAGCCTGATGGTTGTGGGGTAATAACTGTTCCTGAACCTGGAGGTGTGGCACCTGAGGTTCATTGTGTGGAGAGGAGTTATCCACAATGGTTCAGGAGCCTGGTGGTTGTGGGGTAATAACTGTTCCTGAACCTGGTGGTGTGGGACCTGAGGCTCATTGTGGTGAGTGAAGTTATCCACACTGGTTCAGGAGCCTGATGGTTGAGGGGTAATAACTGTACCCGAACGTCCTGGTGTGGGACCTGAGGCTCATTGTGGTGAGTGAAGGTAAACACACTGGTTCAGGAGGCTGATGTTTGAGGGGTAATAACTGTTCCCGAACCTGGTGGTGTGGAACGTGACACTCATTGTGGTGAGTGAAGTTATCCACACTGGTTCAGGAGCCCGATGGTTGTGGGGTAATAACTGTTCCCGAATCTGGTGGTGTGTGACCTGAGGCTGATTGTGGTGAGTGACGTAATCCACACTGGTTCAGGAGCCTGATGGTTGAGGGGTAATAACTGTACCCGAACGTCGTGGTGTGGGACCTGAGGCTCATTGTGGTCAGTGAAGTCACCCACGCTGGTTCAGGAGCCTGATCCTTGTGGGGTAATAACTGTTTCTGAACCTGGTGGTGTGGGACCTGAGGCTTCTTGTGGTGAGTGAAGTTATCCACACTGGTTCAGGAGCCTGGTGGTTGTGGGGTAACAACTGTTCCTGAACCTGGTGGTGTGGGACCTGAGGCTCATTGTGATGAGTGAAGTTACCCACACTGGTTCAGGAGCCTGATGGTTGTGGGGTAATAACTGTTCCTGAACCTGGAGGTGTGGCACCTGAGGTTCATTGTGTGGAGAGAAGTTATCCACACTGGTTCAGGAGCCTGGTGGTTGTGGGGTAATAACTGTACCCGAACGTCGTGGTGTGGGACCTGAGGCTCATTGTGGTGAGTGAAGGTATCCACACTGGTTCAGGAGGCTGATGGTTGAGGGGTAATAACTATTCCCGAACCTGGTGGCGTGGGACCTGAGGCTCATTGTGGGGAGAGAAATTAACCACTCTGGTTCAGGAGCCTGGTGATTGTGGGGTAATAACTGTTCCTGAACCTGGTGGTGTGGGTCCTGAGGCTCATTGTTGGGAGAGAAGTTATCCACACTGGTTCAGGAGCCTGGTGGTTGTGGGGTAATAACTGTTGACGAATGTGGTGGTGTGGAATCTGAGGCTCATTGTGATGAGTGAAGTTACCCACACTGGTTCAGGAGCCTGATGGTTGTGGGGTAATAACTGTTCCTGAACCTGGTGGTGTGGGACCTGAGGCTCATTGTGGTCAGTGAAGTCACCCACGCTGGTTCAAGAGCCTGATCCTTGTGGGTTAATAACTGTTCCCGAACCTGGTTGTGTGGGAACTGAGGCTCATTGTGGTGAGTGAAGTTCTCCACACCGGTTCAGGAGCCTGATGTTTGTGGGGTAATAACTGTTCCCGAACTTATTGGTGTGGGACCTGAGGCTGATTGTGGTGAGTGACGTAATCCACACTGGTTCAGGAGCCTGATGGTTGAGGGGTAATAACTGTACCCGAACATCGTGGTGTGGGACCTGAGGCTCATTGTGGTGAGTGAAGGTATCCACACTGGTTCAGGAGCCTGGTGGTTGTGGGGTAACAACTGTTCCTGAACCTGGTGGTGTGGGACCTGAGGCTCATTGTGGGGAGAGAAATTAACCACACTGATTCAGGAGCCTGGTGGTTGTGGGGTAATAACTGTTCCTGAACCTGGTGGTGTGGAATCTAAGGCTCATTGTGATGAGTGAAGTTACCCACACTGGTTCAGGAGCCTGATGGTTGTGGGGTAATAACTGTTCCTGACCTGGAGGTGTGGCACCTGAGGTTCATTGTGTGGAGAGAAGTTATCCACACAGGTTCAGGAGCCTGGTGGTTGTGGGGTAATAACTGTACCCGAACGTCGTGGTGTGGGACCTGAGGCACATTGTGGTGAGTGAAGGTATCCACACTGGTTCAGGAGGCTGATGGTTGAGGGGTAATAACTGTTCCCGAACCTGGTGGTGTGGGACCTGAGGCTCATTGTGGGGAGAGAAATTAACCACACTGGTTCAGGAGCCTGGTGGTTGTGGGGTAATAACTGTTCCTGAACCTGGTGGTGTGGGACCTCAGGCTCATTGTGGGGATAGAAATTAACCACACTGGTTCAGGAGCCTGGTGGTTGTGGGGTAATAACTGTTTCTGAACCAGGTTGTGTGTGACCTGAGGTGCATTGTGGGGAGTGAAGTTACCCACACTGGTTCAGGAGCCTGCTGGTTGTGGGGTAACAACTGTTCCTGAACCTGGTGGTGTGGGACCTGAGGCTCATTGTGGGGTAGAAATTAACCACTCTGGTTCAGGAGCCTGGTGGTTGTGGGGTAATAACTGTTCCTGAACCTGGTGGTGTGGGACCTGAGGCTCATTGTGGGGAGAGAAAGTAACCACACTGGTTCAGTAGCCTGATGGTTGTGGGGTAATAACTGCTCCTGAACCTGGCGGTGTGGGACCTGAGGCTCATTGTGGGGAGAGAAATTAACCACACTGGTTCAGGAGCCTGAAGGTTGTGGGATAATAACTGTTCCTGAACCTGGTGGTGTGGGACCTGAGGTTCATTGTGTGGAGAGAAGTTATCCACACTGCTTCAGGAGTCTGATGGTTGTGGGGTAATAACTGTTCCCGTACCTGGTGGTGTGGGACCTGAGGCTGATTGTGGTGAGTGAAGTTATCCACACTGGTTCAGGAGCCTGATGGTTGTGGGGTAACAACTGTTCCTGAACCTGGTGGTGTGGGACCTGAGGCTCATTGTGGGGAGAGAAATTAACCACACTGGTTCAGGAGCCTGATGGTTGTGGGGTAATAACTGTTCCTGAACCTGGAGGTGTGGCACCTGAGGTTCATTGTGTGGAGAGGAGTTATCCACACTGGTTCAGGAGCCTGGTGGTTGTGGGGTAATAACTGTTCCTGAACCTGGTGGTGTGGGACCTGAGGCTCATTGTGGTGAGTGAAGTTATCCACACTGGTTCAGGAGCCTGATGGTTGAGGGGTAATAACTGTACCCGAACGTCCTGGTGTGGGACCTGAGGCTCATTGTGGTGAGTGAAGGTAAACACACTGGTTCAGGAGGCTGATGTTTGAGGGGTAATAACTGTTCCCGAACCTGGTGGTGTGGAACGTGACACTCATTGTGGTGAGTGAAGTTATCCACACTGGTTCAGGAGCCTGATGGTTGTGGGGTAATAACTGTTCCCGAACCTGGTGGTGTGGGAACTGAGGCTCATTGTGGTGAGTGAAGTTCTCCACACTGGTTCGGGAGCCTGATGTTTGTGGGGTAATAACTGTTCCCGAACTTATTGGTGTGGGACCTGAGGCTGATTGTGGTGAGTGACGTAATCCACACTGGTTCAGGAGCCTGATGGTTGAGGAGTAATAACTGTACCCGAACGTCGTGGTGTGGGACCTGAGGCTCATTGTGGTCAGTGAAGTCACCCACGCTGGTTCAGGAGCCTGATCCTTGTGGGGTAATAACTGTTCCCAAACCTGGTGGTGTGGGAACTGAGGCTCATTGTGGTGAGTGAAGTTCTCCACACCGGTTCAGGAGCCTGATGTTTGTGGGGTAATAACTGTTCCCGAATTTATTGGTGTGGGACCTGAGGCTGATTGTGGTGAGTGACGTAATCCACACTGGTTCAGGAGCCTGATGGTTGAGGGGTAATAACTGTACCCGAACGTCGTGGTGTGGGACCTGAGGCTCATTGTGGTGAGTGAAGGTATCCACTCTGGTTCAGGAACCTGATGGTTGTGGGGTAATAACTGTTCCTGAACTTGGTGGTGTGGAACCTGAGGATCATTGTGGTGAGTGAAGTTATCCACACTGGTTCAGGAACCTGATGGTTGTGGGGTAATAACTGTTCCTGAACTTGGTGGTGTGGAACCTGAGGATCATTGTGGTGAGTGAAGTTATCCACACTGCTTCAGGAGCCTGATGGTTGAGGGGTAATTACTGTACCCAAACGTGGTTGTGTGGGACCTGAAGCTCATTGTGGGGTGTGAAGTTATCCACACTGGTTCAGGAGCCTGATGGTTGAGGGGTAATTACTGTACCCAAACGTGGTGGTGTGGGACCTGAAGCTCATAGTGGTGACTGAAGGTAAACACACTGGTTCAGGAGGCTGATGTTTGAGGGGTAATAACTGTTCCCGAACCTGGTGGTGTGGAACGTGACACTCATTGTGGTGAGTGAAGTTATCCACACTGGTTCAGGAGCCTGATGGTTGTGGGGTAATAACTGTACCCGAACGTCGTGGTGTGGGACCTGAGGCTCATTGTGGTCAGTGAAGTCACCCACGCTGGTTCAGGAGCCTGATCCTTGTGGGGTAATAACTGTTCCCGAACCTGGTGGTGTGGGAACTGAGGCTCATTGTGGTGAGTGAAGTTCTCCACACCGGTTCAGGAGCCTGATGTTTGTGGGGTAATAACTGTTCCCGAACCTGGTGGTGTGGGACCTGAGGCTGATTGTGGTGAGTGACGTAATCCACACTGGTTCAGGAGCCTGATGGTTGAGGGGTAATAACTGTACCCGAACGTCGTGGTGTGGGACCTGAGGCTCATTGTGGTGAGTGAAGGTATCCACACTGGTTCAGGAGCCTCGTGGTTGTGGGGTAACAACTGTTCCTGAACCTGGTGGTGTGGGACCTGAGGCTCATTGTGGGGAGAGAAATTAACCACACTGGTTCAGGAGCCTGGTGGTTGTTGGGTAATAACTGTTCCTGAACCTGGTGGTGTGGAATCTAAGGCTCATTGTGATGAGTGAAGTTACCCACACTGGTTCAGGAGCCTGATGGTTGTGGGGTAATAACTGTTCCTGAACCTGGAGGTGTGGCACCTGAGGTTCATTGTGTGGAGAGAAGTTATCCACACTGGTTCAGGAGCCTGGTGGTTGTGGGGTAATAACTGTACCCGAACGTCGTGGTGTGGGACCTGAGGCTCATTGTGGTGAGTGAAGGTATCCACACTGGTTCAGGAGGCTGATGGTTGAGGGGTAATAACTGTTCCCGAACCTGGTGGTGTGGATCCTGAGGCTCATTGTGGGGAGAGAAATTAACCACACTGGTTCAGGAGCCTGGTGGTTGTGGGGTAATAACTGTTCCTGAACCTGGTGGTGTGGGTCCTGAGGCTGATTGTGGTGAGTGAAGTTATCCACACTGGTTCAGGAGCCTGGTGGTTGTGGGGTAATAACTGTTCCCGAACCTGGTGGTGTGTGACCTGAGGCGCATTGTGGGGAGCGAAGTTATCCACACTGGTTCAGGAGCCTGATGGTTGTGGGGTAATAACTGTTCCCGAACCTGGTGGTGTGGGACATGAGGCTCATTGTGGAGAGTGAAGTTCTCCACACTGGTTCAGGAGCCTGATGGTTGAGGGGTAATAACTGTTTCTGAACCTGGTGGTGTCGGACCTGAGGCTCCTTGTGGTGAGTGTAGTTATCCACACTGGTTCAGGAGCCTGATGGTTGAGGGGTAATAACTGTTCCCGTACCTGGTGGTGTGGGACCTGAGGCTCATTGTGGTGAGTGAAGTTATCCACACTGGTTCAGGAGCCTGATGGTTGAGGGGTAATAACTGTACCCGAACGTCGTGGTGTGGGACCTGAGGCTCATTGTGGTGAGTGAAGGTATCCACACTGGTTCAGGAGGCTGATGGTTGAGGGGTAATAACTGTTCCCGAACCTGGTGGTGTGGGACCTGAGGCTCATTGTGGGGATAGAAATTAAACACACTGGTTCAGGAGCCTGGTGGTTGCCGGGTAATAACTGTTTCTGAACCTGTTGGTGTGTGACCTGAGGCGCATTGTGGGGAGTGAAGTTATCCACACTGGTTCAGGGGCCTGATGGTTGAGGGGCAATAACTGTTCCCGAACCAGGTGGTGTGGGACCTCTGGCTCATTGTGGGGAGTGAAGTTATCCACACTGTTTCACGAGCCTGATGGTTGTGGGGTAATAACTGTTCCTGAACCTGGTGGTGTGGGACCTGAGGCTCATTGTGCTGAGTGAAGTTAACCACACTGGTTCAGGAGCCTGGTGGTTGTGGGGTACTAACTTTTTCTGAACATGGTGGTGTGGGACCTGAGGCTCATTGTGGTGAGTGAAGTAACACACACTGGTTCTGGAGCCTGATGGTTGTGGGGTAATAACTGTTCCGGAACCTGGTTGTGTGGAATCTGAGGCTCATTGTGGTGAGTGAATTTACACATACTGGTTCAGGGGCCTGATGGTTGTGGGGTAATAATAGTTCCTGAACCTGGTGGTGTGGGACCTCAGGCTCATTGTGGGAATAGAAATTAACCACACTGGTTCAGGAGCCTGGTGGTTGTGGGGTAGTAACTGTTCCTGAACCTGGTGGTGTGGGACCTGAGGCTCATTGTGGTGAGTGACGTTATCCACACTGGTTCAGGAGCCTGATGGTTGTGGGGTAACAACTGTTCCTGAACCTGGTGGTGTGGGACCTGAGGCTCATTGTGGTGAGTGAAGGTATCCACACTGGTTCAGGAGTCTGATGGTTGAGGGGTAATAACTGTTCCTGAACCTGGTGGAGTGGGACCTCAGGCTCATTGTGGGAATAGAAATTAACCACACTGGTTCAGGAGCCTGGTGGTTGTGGGGTAATAACTGTTTCTGAACCTGGTTGTGTGTGACCTGAGGTGCATTGTGGGGAGTGAAGTTACCCACACTGGTTCAGGAGCCTGCTGGTTGTGGGGTAACAACTGTTCCTGAACCTGGTGGTGTGGGACCTGAGGCTCATTGTGGGGAGAGAAATTAACCACTCTGGTTCAGGATCCTGGTGGTTGTGGGGTAATAACTGTTCCTGAACCTGGTGGTGTGGGACCTGAGGTTCATTGTGTGGAGAGAAGTTATCCACACTGCTTCAGGAGTCTGATGGTTGTGGGGTAATAACTGTTCCCGTACCTGGTGGTGTGGGACCTGAGGCTGATTGTGGTGAGTGAAGTTATCCACACTGGTTCAGGAGCCTGATGGTTGTGGGGTAACAACTGTTCCTGAACCCGGTGGTGTGGGACCTGAGGCTCATTGTGGGGAGAGAAATTAACCACACTGGTTCAGGAGCCTGATGGTTGTGGAGTAATAACTGTTCCTGAACGTGGAGGTGTGGCACCTGAGGTTCATTGTGTGGAGAGGAGTTATCCACACTGGTTCAGGAGCCTGGTGGTTGTGGGGTTATAACTGTTCCTGAACCTGGTGGTGTGGGACCTGAGGCTCATTGTGGTGAGTGAAGTTATCCACACTGGTTCAGGAGCCTGATGGTTGAGGGGTAATAACTGTACCCGAACGTCCTGGTGTGGGACCTGAGGCTCATTGTGGTGAGTGAAGGTAAACACACTGGTTCAGGAGGCTAATGTTTGAGGGGTAATAACTGTTCCCGAACCTGGTGGTGTGGAACGTGACACTCATTGTGGTGAGTGAAGTTATCCACACTGGTTCAGGAGCCTGATGGTTGTGGGGTAATAACTGTTCCCGAACCTGGTGGTGTGGGAACTGAGGCTCATTGTGGTGAGTGAAGTTCTCCACACTGGTTCAGGAGCCTGATGTTTGTGGGGTAATAACTGTACCCGAACTTCGTGGTGTGGGACCTGAGGCTCATTGTGGTTAGTGAAGTCACCCACGCTGGTTCAGGAGCCTGATCCTTGTGGGGTAATAACTGTTCCCGAACCTGGTGGTGTGGGAACTGAGGCTCATTGTGGTGAGTGAAGTTCTCCACACCGGTTCAGGAGCCTGATGTTTGTGGGGTAATAACTGTTCCCGAACTTATTGGTGTGGGACCTGAGGCTGATTGTGGTGAGTGACGTAATCCACACTGGTTCAGGAGCCTGATGGTTGAGGGGTAATAACTGTACCCGAACGTCGTGGTGTGGGACCTGAGGCTCATTGTGGGGAGAGAAATTAACCACACTGGTTCAGGAGCCTGGTGGTTGTGGGGTAATAACTGTTCCTGAACCTGGTGGTGTGGGTCCTGAGGCTGATTGTGGTGAGTGAAGTTATCCACACTGGTTCAGGAGCCTGGTGGTTGTGGGGTAATAACTGTTCCCGAACCTGGTGGTGTGTGACCTGAGGCGCATTGTGGGGAGCGAAGTTATCCACACTGGTTCAGGAGCCTGATGGTTGTGGGGTAATAACTGTTCCCGAACCTGGTGGTGTGGGACATGAGGCTCATTGTGGAGAGTGAAGTTCTCCACACTGGTTCAGGAGCCTGATGGTTGTGGGGTAATGACTGTTCCCGAACCTGGTGGTGTGGGAACTGAGGCTCATTGTGGTGAGTGAAGTTCCCCACACCGGTTCAGGAGCCTGATGGTTGTGGGGTAATAACTGTTCCCGAACTTGGTTGTGTGGGACCTGAGGCTGATTGTGGTGAGTGACGTAATCCACACTGGTTCAGGAGCCTGATGGTTGAGGGGTAATAACTGTACCCGAACGTCGTGGTGTGAGAACTGAGGCTCTTTGTGGTCAGTGAAGTCACCCACGCTGGGTCAGGAGCCTGATCCTTGTGGGGTAATAACTGTTTCTGAACATGGTGGTGTCGGACCTGAGGCTCCTTGTGGTGAGTGAAGTTATCCACACTGGTTCAGGAGCCTGATGGTTGAGGGGTAATAACTGTTCATGTACCTGGTGGTGTGGGAACTGAGGCTCATTGTGTTGAGTGAAGTTATCCACACTGGTTCAGGAGCCTGATGGTTGAGGGGTAATAACTGTACCCGAACGTCGTGGTGTGGAATCTGAGGCTCATTGTGGTGAGTGAATTTACACACACTGGTTCAGGGGCCTGATGGTTGTGGGGTAATAACTGTTCCTGAACCTGGAGGTGTGGCACCTGAGGTTCATTGTGTGGAGAGGAGTTATCCACACTGGTTCAGGAGCCTGGTGGTTGTGGGGTAATAACTGTTCCTGAACCTGGTGGTGTGGGACCTGAGGCTCATTGTGGTGAGTGAAGTTATCCACACTGGTTCAGGAGCCTGGTGGTTGTGGGGTAATAACTGTTCCTGAACCTGGTGGTGTGGGACCTGAGGCTCATTGTGGTGAGTCAAGTTATCCACACTGGTTCAGGAGCCTGATGGTTGAGGGGTAATAACTGTACCCGAACGTCCTTGTGTGGGACCTGAGGCTCATTGTGGTGAGTGAAGGTAAACACACTGGTTCAGGAGGCTGATGTTTGAGGGGTAATAACTGTTCCCGAACCTGGTGGTGTGGAACGTGACACTCATTGTGGTGAGTGAAGTTATCCACACTGGTTCAGGAGCCTGATGGTTGTGGGGTAATAACTGTTCCCGAACCAGGTGGTGTGGGACCTCTGGCTCATTGTGGTGAGTGAAGTTCTCCACACTGGTTCAGGAGCCTGATGTTTGTGGGGTAATAACTGTTCCCGAACTTATTGGTGTGGGACCTGAGGCTGATTGTGGTGAGTGACGTAATCCACACTGGTTCAGGAGACTGATGGTTGAGGGGTAATAACTGTACCCGAACGTCGTGGTGTGGAACCTGAGGCTCATTGTGGTCAGTGAAGTCACCCACGCTGGTTCAGGAGCCTGATCCTTGTGGGGTAATAACTGTTCCCGAACCTGGTGGTGTGGGAACTGAGGCTCATTGTGGTGAGTGAAGTTCTCCACACCGGTTCAGGAGCCTGATGTTTGTGGGGTAATAACTGTTCCCGAACTTATTGGTGTGGGACCTGAGGCTGATTGTGGTGAGTGACGTAATCCACACTGGTTCAGGAGCCTGATGGTTGAGGGGTAATAACTGTACCCGAACGTCGTGGTGTGGGACCTGAGGCTCATTGTGGTGAGTGAAGGTATCCACTCTGGTTCAGGAACCTGATGGTTGTGGGGTAATAACTGTTCCTGAACTTGGTGGTGTGGAACCTGAGGATCATTGTGGTGAGTGAAGTTATCCACACTGCTTCAGGAGCCTGATGGTTGAGGGGTAATTACTGTACCCAAACGTGGTTGTGTGGGACCTGAAGCTCATTGTGGGGTGTGAAGTTATCCACACTGGTTCGGGAGCCTGATGGTTGAGGGGTAATTACTGTACCCAAACGTGGTGGTGTGGGACCTGAAGCTCATTGTGGGGTGTGAAGTTATCCACACTGGTTCAGGAGCCTGATGGTTGTGGGGTAATAACTGTTCCCAAACCTGGTGGTGTGGGACCTGAGGCTCATTGTGGTGAGTGAAGGTATCCACACTGGTTCAGGAGCCTGATCGTTGTGGGGTAACAACTGTTCCTGAACCTTGTGGCGTGGGACCTCAGGCTCATTGTGGGGATAGAAATTAACCACACTGGTTCAGGAGCCTGGTGGTTGTGGGGTAATAACTGTTTCTGAACCTGGTTGTGTGTGACCTGAGGAGCATTGTGGGGAGTGAAGTTACCCACACTGGTTCAGGAGCCTGCTGGTTGTGGGGTAACAACTGTTCCTGAACCTGGTGGTGTGGGACCTGAGGCTCATTGTGGGGAGAGAAATTAACCACTCTGGTTCAGGAGCCTGGTGTTTGTGGGGTAATAACTGTTCCTGAACCTGGTGGTGTGGGACCTGAGGCTCATTGTGGGGAGAGAAAGTAACCACACTGGTTCAGGAGCCTGAAGGTTGTGGGATAATAACTGTTCCTGAACCTGGTGGTGTGCAACCTGAGGTTCATTGTGTGGAGAGAAGTTATCCACACTGCTTCAGGAGTCTGATGGTTGTGGGGTAATAACTGTTCCCGTACCTGGTGGTGTGGGACCTGAGGCTGATTGTGGTGAGTGATGTTATCCACACTGGTTCAGGAGCCTGATCGTTGTGGGGTAACAACTGTTCCTGAACCTTGTGGCGTGGGACCTCAGGCTCATTGTGGGGATAGAAATTAACCACACTGGTTCAGGAGCCTGGTGGTTGTGGGGTAATAACTGTTTCTGAACCTGGTTGTGTGTGACCTGAGGAGCATTGTGGGGAGTGAAGTTACCCACACTGGTTCAGGAGCCTGCTGGTTGTGGGGTAACAACTGTTCCTGAACCTGGTGGTGTGGGACCTGAGGCTCATTGTGGGGAGAGAAATTAACCACTCTGGTTCAGGAGCCTGGTGTTTGTGGGGTAATAACTGTTCCTGAACCTGGTGGTGTGGGACCTGAGGCTCATTGTGGGGAGAGAAAGTAACCACACTGGTTCAGGAGCCTGAAGGTTGTGGGATAATAACTGTTCCTGAACCTGGTGGTGTGCAACCTGAGGTTCATTGTGTGGAGAGAAGTTATCCACACTGCTTCAGGAGTCTGATGGTTGTGGGGTAATAACTGTTCCCGTACCTGGTGGTGTGGGACCTGAGGCTGATTGTGGTGAGTGATGTTATCCACACTGGTTCAGGAGCCTGATCGTTGTGGGGTAACAACTGTTCCTGAACCTTGTGGCGTGGGACCTGAGGCTCATTGTGGGGAGAGAAATTAACCACACTGGTTCAGGAGCCTGATGGTTGTGGGGTAATCACTGTTCCCGAACTTATTGGTGTGGAACCTGAGGCTGATTGTGGTGAGTGACGTAATCCACACTGGTTCAGGAGACTGATGGTTGAGGGGTAATAACTGTACCCGAACGTCGTGGTGTGGAACCTGAGGCTCATTGTGGTCAGTGAAGTCACCCACGCTGGTTCAGGAGCCTGATCCTTGTGGGGTAATAACTGTTCCCGAACCTGGTGGTGTGGGAACTGAGGCTCATTGTGGTGAGTGAAGTTCTCCACACCGGTTCAGGAGCCTGATGTTTGTGGGGTAATAACTGTTCCCGAACTTATTGGTGTGGGACCTGAGGCTGATTGTGGTGAGTGACGTAATCCACACTGGTTCAGGAGCCTGATGGTTGAGGGGTAATAACTGTACCCGAACGTCGTGGTGTGGGACCTGAGGCTCATTGTGGTGAGTGAAGGTATCCACTCTGGTTCAGGAACCTGATGGTTGTGGGGTAATAACTGTTCCTGAACTTGGTGGTGTGGAACCTGAGGATCATTGTGGTGAGTGAAGTTATCCACACTGCTTCAGGAGCCTGATGGTTGAGGGGTAATTACTGTACCCAAACGTGGTTGTGTGAGACCTGAAGCTCATTGTGGGGTGTGAAGTTATCCACACTGGTTCGGGAGCCTGATGGTTGAAGGTAATTACTGTACCCAAACGTGGTGGTGTGGGACCTGAAGCTCATTGTGGGGTGTGAAGTTATCCACACTGGTTCAGGAGCCTGATGGTTGTGGGGTAATAACTGTTCCCGAACCTGGTGGTGTGGGACCTGAGGCTCATTGTGGTGAGTGAAGGTATCCACACTGGTTCAGGAGTCTGATGGTTGAGGGGTAATAACTGTTCCTGAACCTGGTGGTGTGGGACCTCAGGCTCATTGTGGGGATAGAAATTAACCACACTGGTTCAGGAGCCTGGTGGTTGTGGGGTAATAACTGTTTCTGAACCTGGTTGTGTGTGACCTGAGGAGCATTGTGGGGAGTGAAGTTACCCACACTGGTTCAGGAGCCTGCTGGTTGTGGGGTAACAACTGTTCCTGAACCTGGTGGTGTGGGACCTGAGGCTCATTGTGGGGAGAGAAATTAACCACTCTGGTTCAGGAGCCTGGTGTTTGTGGGGTAATAACTGTTCCTGAACCTGGTGGTGTGGGACCTGATGCTCATTGTGGGGAGAGAAAGTAACCACACTGGTTCAGGAGCCTGAAGGTTGTGGGATAATAACTGTTCCTGAACCTGGTGGTGTGCAACCTGAGGTTCATTGTGTGGAGAGAAGTTATCCACACTGCTTCAGGAGTCTGATGGTTGTGGGGTAATAACTGTTCCCGTACCTGGTGGTGTGGGACCTGAGGCTGATTGTGGTGAGTGAAGTTATCCACACTGGTTCAGGAGCCTGATCGTTGTGGGGTAACAACTGTTCCTGAACCTGGTGGCGTGGGACCTGAGGCTCATTGTGGGGAGAGAAATTAACCACACTGGTTCAGGAGCCTGATGGTTGTGGGGTAATAACTGTTCCTGAACCTGGAGGTGTGGCACCTGAGGTTGATTGTGTGGAGAGGAGTTATCCACACTGGTTCAGGAGCCTGGTGGTTGTGGGGTAATAACTGTTCCTGAACCTGGTGGTGTGGGACCTGAGGCTCATTGTGGTGAGTGAAGTTATCCACACTGGTTCAGGAGCCTGATGGTTGAGGGGTAATAACTGTACCCGAACGTCCTGCTGTGGGACCTGAGGCTCATTGTGGGGAGTGACGTAATCCACACTGGTTCAGGTGCCTGATGGTTGAGGGGTAATAACTGTACCCGAACGTCGTGGAGTGGGACCTGAGGCTCATTGTGGTGAGTGGAGGTATCCACACTGGTTCAGGAGCCTGGTGGTTGTGGGGTAACAACTGTTCCTGAACCTGGTGGTGTGGGACCTGAGGCTCATTGTGGGGAGAGAAATTAACCACACTGGTTCAGGAGCCTGATGGTTGTGGGGTAATAACTGTTCCTGAACCTGGAGGTGTGGCACCTGAGGTTCATTGTGTGGAGAGAAGTTATCCACACTGGTTCAGGAGCCTGGTGGTTGTGGGGTAATAACTGTACCCGAACGTCGTGGTGTGGGACCTGAGGCTCATTGTGGTGAGTGAAGGTATCCACACTGGTTCAGGAGGCTGATGGTTGAGGGGTAATAACTGTTCCTGAACCTGGTGGTGTGGGACCTCAGGCTCATTGTGGGGATAGAAATTAACCACACTGGTTCAGGAGCCTGGTGGTTGTGGGGTAATAACTGTTTCTGAACCTGGTTGTGTGTGACCTGAGGAGCATTGTGGGGAGTGAAGTTACCCACACTGGTTCAGGAGCCTGCTGGTTGTGGGGTAACAACTGTTCCTGAACCTGGTGGTGTGGGACCTGAGGCTCATTGTGGGGAGAGAAATTAACCACTCTGGTTCAGGAGCCTGGTGTTTGTGGGGTAATAACTGTTCCTGAACCTGGTGGTGTGGGACCTGAGGCTCATTGTGGGGAGAGAAAGTAACCACACTGGTTCAGGAGCCTGAAGGTTGTGGGATAATAACTGTTCCTGAACCTGGTGGTGTGCAACCTGAGGTTCATTGTGTGGAGAGAAGTTATCCACACTGCTTCAGGAGTCTGATGGTTGTGGGGTAATAACTGTTCCCGTACCTGGTGGTGTGGGACCTGAGGCTGATTGTGGTGAGTGAAGTTATCCACACTGGTTCAGGAGCCTGATCGTTGTGGGGTAACAACTGTTCCTGAACATGGTGGCGTGGGACCTGAGGCTCATTGTGGGGAGAGAAATTAACCACACTGGTTCAGGAGCCTGATGGTTGTGGGGTAATAACTGTTCCCGAACTTATTGGTGTGGAACCTGAGGCTGATTGTGGTGAGTGACGTAATCCACACTGGTTCAGGAGACTGATGGTTGAGGGGTAATAACTGTACCCGAACGTCGTGGTGTGGAACCTGAGGCTCAGTGTGGTCAGTGAAGTCACCCACGCTGGTTCAGGAGCCTGATCCTTGTGGGGTAATAACTGTTCCCGAACCTGGTGGTGTGGGAACTGAGGCTCATTGTGGTGAGTGAAGTTCTCCACACCGGTTCAGGAGCCTGATGTTTGTGGGGTAATAACTCTTCCCGAACTTATTGGTGTGGGACCTGAGGCTGATTGTGGTGAGTGACGTAATCCACACTGGTTCAGGAGCCTGATGGTTGAGGGGTAATAACTGTACCCGAACGTCGTGGTGTGGGACCTGAGGCTCATTGTGGTGAGTGAAGGTATCCACTCTGGTTCAGGAACCTGATGGTTGTGGGGTAATAACTGTTCCTGAACTTGGTGGTGTGGAACCTGAGGATCATTGTGGTGAGTGAAGTTATCCACACTGCTTCAGGAGCCTGATGGTTGAGGGGTAATTACTGTACCCAAACGTGGTTGTGTGAGACCTGAAGCTCATTGTGGGGTGTGAAGTTATCCACACTGGTTCGGGAGCCTGATGGTTGAAGGTAATTACTGTACCCAAACGTGGTGGTGTGGGACCTGAAGCTCATTGTGGGGTGTGAAGTTATCCACACTGGTTCAGGAGCCTGATGGTTGTAGGGTAATAACTGTTCCCGAACCTGGTGGTGTGGGACCTGAGGCTCATTGTGGTGAGTGAAGGTATCCACACTGGTTCAGGAGTCTAATGGTTGAGGGGTAATAACTGTTCCTGAACCTGGTGGTGTGGGACCTCAGGCTCATTGTGGGGATAGAAATTAACCACACTGGTTCAGGAGCCTGGTGGTTGTGGGGTAATAACTGTTTCTGAACCTGGTTGTGTGTGACCTGAGGAGCATTGTGGGGAGTGAAGTTACGCACACTGGTTCAGGAGCCTGCTGGTTGTGGGGTAACAACTGTTCCTGAACCTGGTGGTGTGGGACCTGAGGCTCATTGTGGGGAGAGAAATTAACCACTCTGGTTCAGGAGCCTGGTGTTTGTGGGGTAATAACTGTTCCTGAACCTGGTGGTGTGGGACCTGAGGCTCATTGTGGGGAGAGAAAGTAACCATACTGGTTCAGGAGCCTGAAGGTTGTGGGATAATAACTGTTCCTGAACCTGGTGGTGTGCAACCTGAGGTTCATTGTGTGGAGAGAAGTTATCCACACTGCTTCAGGAGTCTGATGGTTGTGGGGTAATAACTGTTCCCGTACCTGGTGGTGTGGGACCTGAGGCTGATTGTGGTGAGTGAAGTTATACACACTGGTTCAGGAGCCTGATCGTTGTGGGGTAACAACTGTTCCTGAACCTGGTGGCGTGGGACCTGAGGCTCATTGTGGGGAGAGAAATTAACCACACTGGTTCAGGAGCCTGATGGTTGTGGGGTAATAACTGTTCCTGAACCTGGAGGTGTGGCACCTGAGGTTGATTGTGTGGAGAGGAGTTATCCACACTGGTTCAGGAGCCTGGTGGTTGTGGGGTAATAACTGTTCCTGAACCTGGTGGTGTGGGACCTGAGGCTCATTGTGGTGAGTGAAGTTATCCACACTGGTTCAGGAGCCTGATGGTTGAGGGGTAATAACTGTACCCGAACGTCCTGCTGTGGGACCTGAGGCTCATTGTGGTGAGTGACGTAATCCACACTGGTTCAGGAGCCTGATGGTTGAGGGGTAATAACTGTACCCGAACGTCGTGGAGTGGGACCTGAGGCTCATTGTGGTGAGTGAAGGTATCCACACTGGTTCAGGAGCCTGGTGGTTGTGGGGTAACAACTGTTCCTGAACCTGGTGGTGTGGGACCTGAGGCTCATTGTGGGGAGAGAAATTAACCACACTGGTTCAGGAGCCTGATGGTTGTGGGGTAATAACTGTTCCTGAACGTGGAGGTGTGGCACCTGAGGTTCATTGTGTGGAGAGAAGTTATCCACACTGGTTCAGGAGCCTGGTGGTTGTGGGGTAATAACTGTACCCGAACGTCGTGGTGTGGGACCTGAGGCTCATTGTGGTGAGTGAAGGTATCCACACTGGTTCAGGAGGCTGATGGTTGAGGGGTAATAACTGTTCCCGAACCTGGTGGTGTGGGACCTGAGGCTCATTGTGGGGAGAGAAATTAACCACACTGGTTCAGGAGCCTGGTGGTTGTGGGGTAATAACTGTTCCCGAACCTGGTGGTGTGTGACCTGAGGCGCATTGTGGGGAGCGAAGTTATCCACACTGGTTCAGGAGCCTGATGGTTGTGGGGTAATAACTGTTCCCGAACCTGGTGGTGTGGGAACTGAGGCTCATTGTGGTGAGTGAAGTTCCCCACACCGGTTCAGGAGCCTGATGGTTGTGGGGTAATAACTGTTCCCGAACTTGGTTGTGTGGGACCTGAGGCTGATTGTGGTGAGTGACGTAATCCACACTGGTACAGGAGCCTGATGGTTGAGGGGTAATAACTGTACCCGAACGTCGTGGTGTGAGAACTGAGGCTCATTGTGGTCAGTGAAGTCACCCACGCTGGGTCAGGAGCCTGATCCTTGTGGGGTAATAACTGTTTCTGAACCTGGTGGTGTCGGACCTGAGGCTCCTTGTGGTGAGTGAAGTTATCCACACTGGTTCAGGAGCCTGATGGTTGAGGGGTAATAACTGTTCCTGAACCTGGTGGTGTGGGACCTGAGGCTCATTGTGATGAGTGAAGTTATCCACACTGGTTCAGGAGCCTGGTGGTTGTGGGGTAATAACTGTACCCGAACGTCGTGGTGTGGGACCTGAGGCTCATTGTGGTGAGTGAAGGTATCCACACTGGTTCAGGAGGCTGATGGTTGAGGGGTAATAACTGTTCCCGAACCTGGTGGTGTGGGACCTGAGGCTCATTGTGGGGAGAGAAATTAACCACACTGGTTCAGGAGCCTGGTGGTTGTGGGGTAATAACTGTTCCTGAACCTGGTGGTGTGGGTCCTGAGGCTGATTGTGGTGAGTGAAGTTATCCACACTGGTTCAGGAGCCTGGTTGTTGTGGGGTAATAACTGTTCCCGAACCTGGTGGTGTCTGACCTGAGGCGCATTGTGGGGAGCGAAGTTATCCACACTGGTTCAGGAGCCTGATGGTTGTGGGGTAATAACTGTTCCCGAACCTGGTGGTGTGGGACATGAGGCTCATTGTGGAGAGTGAAGTTCTCCACACTGGTTCAGGAGCCTGATGGTTGTGGGGTAATGACTGTTCCCGAACCTGGTGGTGTGGGAACTGAGGCTCATTGTGGTGAGTGAAGTTCCCCACACCGGTTCAGGAGCCTGATGGTTGTGGGGTAATAACTGTTCCCGAACTTGGTTGTGTGGGACCTGAGGCTGATTGTGGTGAGTGACGTAATCCACACTGGTTCAGGAGCCTGATGGTTGAGGGGTAATAACTGTACCCGAACGTCGTGGTGTGAGAACTGAGGCTCATTGTGGTCAGTGAAGTCACCCACGCTGGGTCAGGAGCCTGATCCTTGTGGGGTAATAACTGTTTCTGAACCTGGTGGTGTCAGACCTGAGGCTCCTTGTGGTGAGTGAAGTTATCCACACTGGTTCAGGAGCCTGATGGTTGAGGGGTACTAACTGTTCCCGTACCTGGTGGTGTGGGAACTGAGGCTCATTGTGTTGAGTGAAGTTATCCACACTGGTTCAGGAGCCTGATGGTTGAGGGGTAATAACTGTACCCGAACGTCGTGGTGTGGAATCTGAGGCTCATTGTGGTGAGTGAATTTACACACACTGGTTCAGGGGCCTGATGGTTGTGGGGTAATAACTGATCCTGAACTTGGAGGTGTGGGACCTGTGGCTCATTGTGGGGAGTGAAGTTATCCACACTGGTTCAGGGGCCTGATGGTTGAGGGGTAATATCTGTTCCCGAACCAGGTGGTGTGGGACCTCTGGCTCATTGTGGTGAGTGAAGTTCTCCACACTGGTTCAGGAGCCTGATGTTTGTGGGGTAATAACTGTTCCCGAACTTATTGGTGTGGGACCTGAGGCTGATTGTGGTGAGTGACGTAATCCACACTGGTTCAGGAGACTGATGGTTGAGGGGTAATAACTGTACCCGAACGTCGTGGTGTGGAACCTGAGGCTCATTGTGGTCAGTGAAGTCACCCACGCTGGTTCAGGAGCCTGATCCTTGTGGGGTAATAACTGTTCCCGAACCTGGTGGTGTGGGAACTGAGTCTCATTGTGGTGAGTGAAGTTCTCCACACCGGTTCAGGAGCCTGATGTTTGTGGGGTAATAACTGTTCCCGAACTTATTGGTGTGGGACCTGAGGCTGATTGTGGTGAGTGACGTAATCCACACTGGTTCAGGAGCCTGATGGTTGAGGGGTAATAACTGTACCCGAACGTCGTGGTGTGGGACCTGAGGCTCATTGTGGTGAGTGAAGGTATCCACTCTGGTTCAGGAACCTGATGGTTGTGGGGTAATAACTGTTCCTGAACTTGGTGGTGTGGAACCTGAGGATCATTGTGGTGAGTGAAGTTATCCACACTGCTTCAGGAGCCTGATGGTTGAGGGGTAATTACTGTACCCAAACGTGGTTGTGTGGGACCTGAAGCTCATTGTGGGGTGTGAAGTTATCCACACTGGTTCGGGAGCCTGATGGTTGAGGGGTAATTACTGTACCCAAACGTGGTGGTGTGGGACCTGAAGCTCATTGTGGGGTGTGAAGTTATCCACACTGGTTCAGGAGCCTGATGGTTGTGGGGTAATAACTGTTCCCGAACCTGGTGGTGTGGGACCTGAGGCTCATTGTGGTGAGTGAAGGTATCCACACTGGTTCAGGAGTCTGATGGTTGAGGGGTAATAACTGTTCCTGAACCTGGTGGTGTGGGACCTCAGGCTCATTGTGGGGATAGAAATTAACCACACTGGTTCAGGAGCCTGGTGGTTGTGGGGTAATAACTGTTTCTGAACCTGGTTGTGTGTGACCTGAGGAGCATTGTGGGGAGTGAAGTTACCCACACTGGTTCAGGAGCCTGCTGGTTGTGGGGTAACAACTGTTCCTGAACCTGGTGGTGTGGGACCTGAGGCTCATTGTGGGGAGAGAAATTAACCACTCTGGTTCAGGAGCCTGGTGTTTGTGGGGTAATAACTGTTCCTGAACCTGGTGGTGTGGGACCTGAGGCTCATTGTGGGGAGAGAAAGTAACCACACTGGTTCAGGAGCCTGAAGGTTGTGGGATAATAACTGTTCCTGAACCTGGTGGTGTGCAACCTGAGGTTCATTGTGTGGAGAGAAGTTATCCACACTGCTTCAGGAGTCTGATGGTTGTGGGGTAATAACTGTTCCCGTACCTGGTGGTGTGGGACCTGAGGCTGATTGTGGTGAGTGAAGTTATCCACACTGGTTCAGGAGCCTGATCGTTGTGGGGTAACTACTGTTCCTGAACCTGGTGGCGTGGGACCTGAGGCTCATTGTGGGGAGAGAAATTAACCACACTGGTTCAGGAGCCTGATGGTTGTGGGGTAATAACTGTTCCTGAACCTGGAGGTGTGGCACCTGAGGTTGATTGTGTGGAGAGGAGTTATCCACACTGGTTCAGGAGCCTGGTGGTTGTGGGGTAATAACTGTTCCTGAACCTGGTGGTGTGGGACCTGAGGCTCATTGTGGTGAGTGAAGTTATCCACACTGGTTCAGGAGCCTGATGGTTGAGGGGTAATAACTGTACCCGAACGTCCTGCTGTGGGACCTGAGGCTCATTGTGGTGAGTGACGTAATCCACACTGGTTCAGGAGCCTGATGGTTGAGGGGTAATAACTGTACCCGAACGTCGTGGAGTGGGACCTGAGGCTCATTGTGGTGAGTGAAGGTATCCACACTGGTTCAGGAGCCTGGTGGTTGTGGGGTAATAACTGTTCCTGAACCTGGAGGTGTGGCACCTGAGGTTCATTGTGTGGAGAGAAGTTATGCACACTGGTTCAGGAGCCTGGTGGTTGTGGGGTAACAACTGTTCCTGAACCTGGTGGTGTGGGACCTGAGGCTCATTGTGGGGAGAGAAATTAACCACTCTGGTTCAGGAGCCTGGTGGTTGTGGGGTAATAACTGTTCCTGAACCTGGTGGTGTGGGACCTGAGGCTCATTGTGGGGGGAGAAAGTAACCACACTGGTTCAGGAGCCTGATGGTTGTGGGGTAATAACTGTTCCTGAACCTGGTGGTGTGGGACCTGAGGCTCATTGTGGGGAGAGAAATTAACCACACTGGTTCAGGAGCCTGAAGGTTGTGGGATAATAACTGTTCCTGAACCTGGTGGTGTGGGACCTGAGGTTCATTGTGTGGAGAGAAGTTATCCACACTAGTTCAGGAGCCTGGTGGTTGTGGGGTAATAACTGTTCCTGAACCTGGTGGTGTGGGACCTGAGGCTCATTGTGGTGAGTGAAGTTATCCACACTGGTTCAGGAGCCTGATGGTTGAGGGGTAATAACTGTACCCGAACGTCCTGCTGTGGGACCTGAGGCTCATTGTGGTGAGTGACGTAATCCACACTGGTTCAGGAGCCTGATGGTTGAGGGGTAATAACTGTACCCGAACGTCGTGGAGTGGGACCTGAGGCTCATTGTGGTGAGTGAAGGTATCCACACTGGTTCAGGAGCCTGGTGGTTGTGGGGTAACAACTGTTCCTGAACCTGGTGGTGTGGGACCTGAGGCTCATTGTGGGGAGAGAAATTAACCACACTGGTTCAGGAGCCTGATGGTTGTGGGGTAATAACTGTTCCTGAACCTGGAGGTGTGGCACCTGAGGTTCATTGTGTGGAGAGAAGTTATCCACACTGGTTCAGGAGCCTGGTGGTTGTGGGGTAACAACTGTTCCTGAACCTGGTGGTGTGGGACCTGAGGCTCATTGTGGGGAGAGAAATTAACCACTCTGGTTCAGGAGCCTGGTGGTTGTGGGGTAATAACTGTTCCTGAACCTGGTGGTGTGGGACCTGAGGCTCATTGTGGGGGGAGAAAGTAACCACACTGGTTCAGGAGCCTGATGGTTGTGGGGTAATAACTGTTCCTGAACCTGGTGGTGTGGGACCTGAGGCTCATTGTGGGGAGAGAAATTAACCACACTGGTTCAGGAGCCTGAAGGTTGTGGGATAATAACTGTTCCTGAACCTGGAGGTGTGGCACCTGAGGTTCATTGTGTGGAGAGAAGTTATCCACACTGCTTCAGGAGTCTGATGGTTGTGGGGTAATAACTGTTCCCGTACCTGGTGGTGTGGGACCTGAGGCTGATTGTGGTGAGTGAAGTTATCCACACTGGTTCAGGAGCCTGATGGTTGTGGGGTAACAACTGTTCCTGAACCTGGTGGTGTGGGACCTGAGGCTCATTGTGGGGAGAGAAATTAACCACACTGGTTCAGCAGCCTGATGGTTGAGGGGTAATAACTGTACCCAAACGTCGTGGTGTGGGACCTGAGGCTCATTGTGGTCAGTGAAGTCACCCACGCTGGTTCAGGAGCCTGATCCTTGTGGGGTAATAACTGTTCCCGAACCTGGTGGTGTGGGAACTGAGGTTCATTTGTGGTGAGTGAAGTTCTCCACACCGGTTCAGGAGCCTGATGTTTGTGGGGTAATAACTGTTCCCGAACTTATTGGTGTGGGACCTGAGGCTGATTGTGGTGAGTGACGTAATCCACACTGGTACAGGAGCCGGATGGTTGAGGGGTAATAACTGTACCCGAACGTCGTGGTGTGGGACCTGAGGCTCATTGTGGTGAGTGAAGGTATCCACACTGGTTCAGGAGCCTGGTGGTTGTGGGGTAACAACTGTTCCTGTACCTGGTGGTGTGGGACCTGAGGCTCATTGTGGGGAGAGAAATTAACCACACTGGTTCAGGAGCCTGGTGGTTGTGGGGTAATAACTGTTCCTGAACCTGGAGGTGTGGCACCTGAGGTTCATTGTGTGGAGAGGAGTTATCCACACTGGTTCAGGAGCCTGGTGGTTGTGGGGTAATAACTGTTCCTGAACCTGGTGGTGTGGGACCTGAGGCTCATTGTGGTGAGTGAAGTTATCCACACTGGTTCAGGAGCCTGATGGTTGAGGGGTAATAACTGTACCCGAACGTCCTGGTGTGGGACCTGAGGCTCATTGTGGTGAGTGAAGGTAAACACACTGGTTCAGGAGGCTGATGTTTGAGGGGTAATAACTGTTCCCGAACCTGGTGGTGTGGAACGTGACACTCATTGTGGTGAGTGAAGTTATCCACACTGGTTCAGGAGCCTGATGGTTGTGGGGTAATAACTGTTCCCGAACCAGGTGGTGTGGGACCTCTGGCTCATTGTGGTGGGTGAAGTTCTCCACACTGGTTCAGGAGCCTGATGTTTGTGGGGTAATAACTGTTCCCGAACTTATTGGTGTGGGACCTGAGGCTGATTGTGGTGAGTGACGTAATCCACACTGGTTCAGGAGACTGATGGTTGAGGGGTAATAACTGTACCCGAACGTCATGGTGTGGAACCTGAGGCTCATTGTGGTCAGTGAAGTCACCCACGCTGGTTCAGGAGCCTGATCCTTGTGGGGTAATAACTGTTCCCGAACCTGGTGGTGTGGGAACTGAGGCTCATTGTGGTGAGTGAAGTTCTCCACACCGGTTCAGGAGCCTGATGTTTGTGGGGTAATAACTGTTCCCGAACTTATTGGTGTGGGACCTGAGGCTGATTGTGGTGAGTGACGTAATCCACACTGGTTCAGGAGCCTGATGGTTGAGGGGTAATAACTGTACCCGAACGTCGTGGTGTGGGACCTGAGGCTCATTGTGGTGAGTGAAGGTATCCACTCTGGTTCAGGAACCTGATGGTTGTGGGGTAATAACTGTTCCTGAACTTGGTGGTGTGGAACCTGAGGATCATTGTGGTGAGTGAAGTTATCCACACTGCTTCAGGAGCCTGATGGTTGAGGGGTAATTACCGTACCCAAACGTGGTTGTGTGGGACCTGAAGCTCATTGTGGGGTGTGAAGTTATCCACACTGGTTCGGGAGCCTGATGGTTGAGGGGTAATTACTGTACCCAAACGTGGTGGTGTGGGACCTGAAGCTCATTGTGGGGTGTGAAGTTATCCACACTGGTTCAGGAGCCTGATGGTTGTGGGGTAATAACTGTTCCCGAACCTGGTGGTGTGGGACCTGAGGCTCATTGTGGTGAGTGAAGGTATCCACACTGGTTCAGGAGTCTGATGGTTGAGGGGTAATAACTGTTCCTGAACCTGGTGGTGTGGGACCTCAGGCTCATTGTGGGGATAGAAATTAACCACACTGGTTCAGGAGCCTGGTGGTTGTGGGGTAATAACTGTTTCTGAACCTGGTTGTGTGTGACCTGAGGAGCATTGTGGGGAGTGAAGTTACCCACACTGGTTCAGGAGCCTGCTGGTTGTGGGGTAACAACTGTTCCTGAACCTGGTGGTGTGGGACCTGAGGCTCATTGTGGGGAGAGAAATTAAACACTCTGGTTCAGGAGCCTGGTGTTTGTGGGGTAATAACTGTTCCTGAACCTGGTGGTGTGGGACCTGAGGCTCATTGTGGGGAGAGAAAGTAACCACACTGGTTCAGGAGCCTGAAGGTTGTGGGATAATAACTGTTCCTGAACCTGGTGGTGTGCAACCTGAGGTTCATTGTGTGGAGAGAAGTTATCCACACTGCTTCAGGAGTCTGATGGTTTTGGGGTAATAACTGTTCCCGTACCTGGTGGTGTGGGACCTGAGGCTGATTGTGGTGAGTGAAGTTATCCACACTGGTTCAGGAGCCTGATCGTTGTGGGGTAACAACTGTTCCTGAACCTGGTGGCGTGGGACCTGAGGCTCATTGTGGGGAGAGAAATTAACCACACTGGTTCAGGAGCCTGATGGTTGTGGGGTAATAACTGTTCCTGAACCTGGTGGTGTGGCACCTGAGGTTGATTGTGTGGAGAGGAGTTATCCACACTGGTTCAGGAGCCTGGTGGTTGTGGGGTAATAACTGTTCCTGAACCTGGTGGTGTGGGACCTGAGGCTCATTGTGGTGAGTGAAGTTATCCACACTGGTTCAGGAGCCTGATGGTTGAGGGGTAATAACTGTACCCGAACGTCCTGCTGTGGGACCTGAGGCTCATTGTGGTGAGTGACGTAATCCACACTGGTTCAGGAGCCTGATGGTTGAGGGGTAATAACTGTACCCGAACGTCGTGGAGTGGGACCTGAGGCTCATTGTGGTGACTGAAGGTATCCACACTGGTTCAGGAGCCTGGTGGTTGTGGGGTAACAACTGTTCCTGAACCTGGTGGTGTGGGACCTGAGGCTCATTGTGGGGAGAGAAATTAACCACACTGGTTCAGGAGCCTGATGGTTGTGGGGTAATAACTGTTCCTGAACCTGGAGGTGTGGCACCTGAGGTTCATTGTGTGGAGAGAAGTTATCCACACTGGTTCAGGAGCCTGGTGGTTCTGGGGTAAAAACTGTACCCGAACGTCGTGGTGTGGGACCTGAGGCTCATTGTGGTGAGTGAAGGTATCCACACTGGTTCAGGAGGCTGATGGTTGAGGGGTAATAACTGTTCCCGAACCTGGTGGTGTGGGACCTGAGGATCATTGTGGTGAGTGAAGTTAACCACACTGGTTCAGGAGCCTGGCGGTTGTGGGGTACTAACTTTTTCTGAACATGGTGGTGTGGGACCTGAGGCTCATTGTGGGGAGTGAAGTTACCCACACTGGTTCAGGAGCCTGCTGGTTGTGGGGTAACAACTGTTCCTGAACCTGGTGGTGTGGGACCTGAGGCTCATTGTGGGGAGAGAAATTAACCACTCTGGTTCAGGAGCCTGATGGTTGTGGGGTAATAACTGTTCCTGAACCTGGTGGTGTGGGACCTGAGGCTCATTGTGGGGAGAGAAATTAACCACACTGGTTCAGGAGCCTGAAGGTTGTGGGATAATAACTGTTCCTGAACCTGGTGGTGTGGGACCTGAGGTTCATTGTGTGGAGAGAAGTTATCCACACTGCTTCAGGAGTCTGATGGTTGTGGGGTAATAACTGTTCCCGTACCTGGTGGTGTGGGACCTGAGGCTGATTGTGGTGAGTGAAGTTATCCACACTGGTTCAGGAGCCTGATGGTTGTGGGGTAACAACTGTTCCTGAACCTGGTGGTGTGGGACCTGAGGCTCATTGTGGGGAGAGAAATTAACCACACTGGTTCAGCAGCCTGATGGTTGAGGGGTAATAACTGTACCCAAACGTCGTGGTGTGGGACCTGAGGCTCATTGTGGTCAGTGAAGTCACCCACGCTGGTTCAGGAGCCTGATCCTTGTGGGGTAATAACTGTTCCCGAACCTGGTGGTGTGGGAACTGAGGTTCATTTGTGGTGAGTGAAGTTCTCCACACCGGTTCAGGAGCCTGATGTTTGTGGGGTAATAACTGTTCCCGAACTTATTGGTGTGGGACCTGAGGCTGATTGTGGTGAGTGACGTAATCCACACTGGTACAGGAGCCGGATGGTTGAGGGGTAATAACTGTACCCGAACGTCGTGGTGTGGGACCTGAGGCTCATTGTGGTGAGTGAAGGTATCCACACTGGTTCAGGAGCCTGGTGGTTGTGGGGTAACAACTGTTCCTGTACCTGGTGGTGTGGGACCTGAGGCTCATTGTGGGGAGAGAAAGTAACCACACTGCTTCAGGAGTCTGATGGTTGTGGGGTAATAACTGTTCCCGTACCTGGTGGTGTGGGACCTGAGGCTGATTGTGGTGAGTGAAGTTATCCACACTGGTTCAGGAGCCTGATCGTTGTGGGGTAACAACTGTTCCTGAACCTGGTGGCGTGGGACCTGAGGCTCATTGTGGTGAGTGAAGTTATCCACACTGGTTCAGGAGCCTGATGGTTGAGGGGTAATAACTGTACCCGAACGTCCTGCTGTGGGACCTGAGGCTCATTGTGGTGAGTGACATAATCCACACTGGTTCAGGAGCCTGATGGTTGAGGGGTAATAACTGTACCCGAACGTCGTGTAGTGGGACCTGAGGCTCATTGTGGTGAGTGAAGGTATCCACACTGGTTCAGGAGCCTGGTGGTTGTGGGGTAACAACTGTTCCTGAACCTGGTGGTGTGGGACCTGAGGCTCATTGTGGGGAGAGAAATTAACCACACTGGTTCAGGAGCCTGATGGTTGTGGGGTAATAACTGTTCCTGAACCTGGAGGTGTGGCACCTGAGGTTCATTGTGTGGAGAGAAGTTATCCACACTGGTTCAGGAGCCTGGTGGTTGTGGGGTAATAACCGTACCCGAACGTCGTGGTGTGGGACCTGAGGCTCATTGTGGTGAGTGAAGGTATCCACACTGGTTCAGGAGGCTGATGGTTGAGGGGTAATAACTGTTCCCGAACCTGGTGGTGTGGGACCTGAGGATCATTGTGGTGAGTGAAGTTAACCACACTGGTTCAGGAGCCTGGCGGTTGTGGGGTACTAACTTTTTCTGAACATGGTGGTGTGGGACCTGAGGCTCATTGTGGGGAGTGAAGTTACCCACACTGGTTCAGGAGCCTGCTGGTTGTGGGGTAACAACTGTTCCTGAACCTGGTGCTGTGGGACCTGAGGCTCATTGTGGGGAGAGAAATTAACCACTCTGGTTCAGGAGCCTGGTGGTTGTGGGGTAATAACTGTTCCTGAACCTGGTGGTGTGGGACCTGAGGCTCATTGTGGGGGGAGAAAGTAACCACACTGGTTCAGGAGCCTGATGGTTGTGGGGTAATAACTGTTCCTGAACCTGGTGGTGTGGGACCTGAGGCTCATTGTGGGGAGAGAAATTAACCACACTGGTTCAGGAGCCTGAAGGTTGTGGGATAATAACTGTTCCTGAACCTGGTGGTGTGGGACCTGAGGTTCATTGTGTGGAGAGAAGTTATCCACACTGCTTCAGGAGTCTGATGGTTGTGGGGTAATAACTGTTCCCGTACCTGGTGGTGTGGGACCTGAGGCTGATTGTGGTGAGTGAAGTTATCCACACTGGTTCAGGAGCCTGATGGTTGTGGGGTAACAACTGTTCCTGAACCTGGTGGTGTGGGACCTGAGGCTCATTGTGGGGAGAGAAATTAACCACACTGGTTCAGCAGCCTGATGGTTGAGGGGTAATAACTGTACCCAAACGTCGTGGTGTGGGACCTGAGGCTCATTGTGGTCAGTGAAGTCACCCACGCTGGTTCAGGAGCCTGATCCTTGTGGGGTAATAACTGTTCCCGAACCTGGTGGTGTGGGAACTGAGGTTCATTTGTGGTGAGTGAAGTTCTCCACACCGGTTCAGGAGCCTGATGTTTGTGGGGTAATAACTGTTCCCGAACTTATTGGTGTGGGACCTGAGGCTGATTGTGGTGAGTGACGTAATCCACACTGGTACAGGAGCCGGATGGTTGAGGGGTAATAACTGTACCCGAACGTCGTGGTGTGGGACCTGAGGCTCATTGTGGTGAGTGAAGGTATCCACACTGGTTCAGGAGCCTGGTGGTTGTGGGGTAACAACTGTTCCTGTACCTGGTGGTGTGGGACCTGAGGCTCATTGTGGGGAGAGAAATTAACCACACTGGTTCAGGAGCCTGGTGGTTGTGGGGTAATAACTGTTCCTGAACCTGGAGGTGTGGCACCTGAGGTTCATTGTGTGGAGAGAAATTAACCACACTGGTTCAGGAGCCTGGTGGTTGTGGGGTAATAACTGTTCCTGAACCTGGAGGTGTGGCACCTGAGGCTCATTGTGGTGAGTGAAGTTATCCACACTGGTTCAGGAGCCTGATGGTTGAGGGGTAATAACTGTACCCGAACGTCCTGGTGTGGGACCTGAGGCTCATTGTGGTGAGTGAAGGTAAACACACTGGTTCAGGAGGCTGATGTTTGAGGGGTAATAACTGTTCCCGAACCTGGTGGTGTGGAACGTGACACTCATTGTGGTGAGTGAAGTTATCCACACTGGTTCAGGAGCCTGATGGTTGTGGGGTAATAACTGTTCCCGAACCAGGTGGTGTGGGACCTCTGGCTCATTGTGGTGAGTGAAGTTCTCCACACTGGTTCAGGAGCCTGATGTTTGTGGGGTAATAACTGTTCCCGAACTTATTGGTGTGGGACCTGAGGCTGATTGTGGTCAGTGAAGTCACCCACGCTGGTTCAGGAGCCTGATCCTTGTGGGGTAATAACTGTTCCCGAACCTGGTGGTGTGGGAACTGAGGCTCATTGTGGTGAGTGAAGTTCTCCACACCGGTTCAGGAGCCTGATGTTTGTGGGGTAATAACTGTTCCCGAACTTATTGGTGTGGGACCTGAGGCTGATTGTGGTGAGTGACGTAATCCACACTGGTTCAGGAGCCTGATGGTTGAGGGGTAATAACTGTACCCGAACGTCGTGGTGTGGGACCTGAGGCTCATTGTGGTGAGTGAAGTTCTCCACACCGGTTCAGGAGCCTGATGGTTGTGGGGTAATAACTGTTCCGGAACCTGGTGGTGTGGAATCTGAGGCTCATTGTGGTGAGTGAATTTACACACACTGGTTCAGGGGCCTGATGGTTGTGGGGTAATAACTGATCCTGAACTTGGATGTGTGGGACCTGTGGCTCATTGTGGGGAGTGAAGTTATCCACACTGGTTCAGGAGCCTGATGGTTGAGGGGTAATATCTGTTCCCGAACCAGGTGGTGTGGGACCTGAGGCTGATTGTGGTGAGTGACGTAATCCACACTGGTTCAGGAGCCTGATGGTTGAGGGGTAATAACTGTACCCGAACGTCGTGGTGTGGGACCTGAGGCTCATTGTGGTGAGTGAAGGTATCCACTCTGGTTCAGGAACCTGATGGTTGTGGGGTAATAACTGTTCCTGAACTTGGTGGTGTGGAACCTGAGGATCATTGTGGTGAGTGAAGTTATCCACACTGCTTCAGGAGCCTGATGGTTGAGGGGTAATTACTGTACCCAAACGTGGTTGTGTGGGACCTGAAGCTCATTGTGGGGTGTGAAGTTATCCACACTGGTTCGGGAGCCTGATGGTTGAGGGGTAATTACTGTACCCAAACGTGGTGGTGTGGGACCTGAAGCTCATTGTGGGGTGTGAAGTTATCCACACTGGTTCAGGAGCCTGATGGTTGTGGGGTAATAACTGTTCCCGAACCTGGTGGTGTGGGACCTGAGGCTCATTGTGGTGAGTGAAGGTATCCACACTGGTTCAGGAGTCTGATGGTTGAGGGGTAATAACTGTTCCTGAACCTGGTGGTGTGGGACCTCAGGCTCATTGTGGGGATAGAAATTAACCACACTGGTTCAGGAGCCTGGTGGTTGTGGGGTAATAACTGTTTCTGAACCTGGTTGTGTGTGACCTGAGGAGCATTGTGGGGAGTGAAGTTACCCACACTGGTTCAGGAGCCTGCTGGTTGTGGGGTAACAACTGTTCCTGAACCTGGTGGTGTGGGACCTGAGGCTCATTGTGGGGAGAGAAATTAACCACTCTGGTTCAGGAGCCTGGTGTTTGTGGGGTAATAACTGTTCCTGAACCTGGTGGTGTGGGACCTGAGGCTCATTGTGGGGAGAGAAAGTAACCACACTGGTTCAGGAGCCTGAAGGTTGTGGGATAATAACTGTTCCTGAACCTGGTGGTGTGCAACCTGAGGTTCATTGTGTGGAGAGAAGTTATCCACACTGCTTCAGGAGTCTGATGGTTGTGGGGTAATAACTGTTCCCGTACCTGGTGGTGTGGGACCTGAGGCTGATTGTGGTGAGTGAAGTTATCCACACTGGTTCAGGAGCCTGATCGTTGTGGGGTAACAACTGTTCCTGAACCTGGTGGCGTGGGACCTGAGGCTCATTGTGGGGAGAGAAATTAACCACACTGGTTCAGGAGCCTGATGGTTGTGGGGTAATAACTGTTCCTGAACCTGGAGGTGTGGCACCTGAGGTTGATTGTGTGGAGAGGAGTTATCCACACTGGTTCAGGAGCCTGGTGGTTGTGGGGTAATAACTGTTCCTGAACCTGGTGGTGTGGGACCTGAGGCTCATTGTGGTGAGTGAAGTTATCCACACTGGTTCAGGAGCCTGATGGTTGAGGGGTAATAACTGTACCCGAACGTCCTGCTGTGGGACCTGAGGCTCATTGTGGTGAGTGACGTAATCCACACTGGTTCAGGAGCCTGATGGTTGAGGGGTAATAACTGTACCCGAACGTCGTGGAGTGGGACCTGAGGCTCATTGTGGTGACTGAAGGTATCCACACTGGTTCAGGAGCCTGGTGGTTGTGGGGTAACAACTGTTCCTGAACCTTGTGGTGTGGGACCTGAGTCTCATTGTGGGGAGAGAAATTAACCACACTGGTTCAGGAGCCTGATGGTTGTGGGGTAATAACTGTTCCTGAACCTGGAGGTGTGGCACCTGAGGTTCATTGTGTGGAGAGAAGTTATCCACACTGGTTCAGGAGCCTGGTGGTTGTGGGGTAATAACTGTACCCGAACGTCGTGGTGTGGGACCTGAGGCTCATTGTGGTGAGTGAAGGTATCCACACTGGTTCAGGAGGCTGATGGTTGAGGGGTAATAACTGTTCCCGAACCTGGTGGTGTGGGACCTGAGGATCATTGTGGTGAGTGAAGTTAACCACACTGGTTCAGGAGCCTGGCGGTTGTGGGGTACTAACTTTTTCTGAACATGGTGGTGTGGGACCTGAGGCTCATTGTGGGGAGTGAAGTTACCCACACTGGTTCAGGAGCCTGCTGGTTGTGGGGTAACAACTGTTCCTGAACCTGGTGCTGTGGGACCTGAGGCTCATTGTCGGGAGAGAAATTAACCACTCTGGTTCAGGAGCCTGGTGGTTGTGGGGTAATAACTGTTCCTGAACCTGGTGGTGTGGGACCTGAGGCTCATTGTGGGGGGAGAAAGTAACCACACTGGTTCAGGAGCCTGATGGTTGTGGGGTAATAACTGTTCCTGAACCTGGTGGTGTGGGACCTGAGGCTCATTGTGGGGAGAGAAATTAACCACACTGGTTCAGGAGCCTGAAGGTTGTGGGATAATAACTGTTCCTGAACCTGGTGGTGTGGGACCTGAGGTTCATTGTGTGGAGAGAAGTTATCCACACTGCTTCAGGAGTCTGATGGTTGTGGGGTAATAACTGTTCCCGTACCTGGTGGTGTGGGACCTGAGGCTGATTGTGGTGAGTGAAGTTATCCACACTGGTTCAGGAGCCTGATGGTTGTGGGGTAACAACTGTTCCTGAACCTGGTGGTGTGGGACCTGAGGCTCATTGTGGGGAGAGAAATTAACCACACTGGTTCAGCAGCCTGATGGTTGAGGGGTAATAACTGTACCCAAACGTCGTGGTGTGGGACCTGAGGCTCATTGTGGTCAGTGAAGTCACCCACGCTGGTTCAGGAGCCTGATCCTTGTGGGGTAATAACTGTTCCCGAACCTGGTGGTGTGGGAACTGAGGTTCATTTGTGGTGAGTGAAGTTCTCCACACCGGTTCAGGAGCCTGATGTTTGTGGGGTAATAACTGTTCCCGAACTTATTGGTGTGGGACCTGAGGCTGATTGTGGTGAGTGACGTAATCCACACTGGTACAGGAGCCGGATGGTTGAGGGGTAATAACTGTACCCGAACGTCGTGGTGTGGGACCTGAGGCTCATTGTGGTGAGTGAAGGTATCCACACTGGTTCAGGAGCCTGGTGGTTGTGGGGTAACAACTGTTCCTGTACCTGGTGGTGTGGGACCTGAGGCTCATTGTGGGGAGAGAAAGTAACCACACTGCTTCAGGAGTCTGATGGTTGTGGGGTAATAACTGTTCCCGTACCTGGTGGTGTGGGACCTGAGGCTGATTGTGGTGAGTGAAGTTATCCACACTGGTTCAGGATCCTGATCGTTGTGGGGTAACAACTGTTCCTGAACCTGGTGGCGTGGGACCTGAGGCTCATTGTGGGGAGAGAAATTAACCACACTGGTTCAGGAGCCTGATGGTTGTGGGGTAATAACTGTTCCTGAACCTGGTGGTGTGGGACCTGAGGCTCATTGTGGTGAGTGAAGTTATCCACACTGGTTCAGGAGCCTGATGGTTGAGGGGTAATAACTGTACCCGAACGTCCTGCTGTGGGACCTGAGGCTCATTGTGGTGAGTGACGTAATCCACACTGGTACAGGAGCCTGATGGTTGAGGGGTAATAACTGTACCCGAACGTCGTGTAGTGGGACCTGAGGCTCATTGTGGTGAGTGAAGGTATCCACACTGGTTCAGGAGCCTGGTGGTTGTGGGGTAACAACTGTTCCTGAACCTGGTGGTGTGGGACCTGAGGCTCATTGTGGGGAGAGAAATTAACCACACTGGTTCAGGAGCCTGATGGTTGTGGGGTAATAACTGTTCCTGAACCTGGAGGTGTGGCACCTGAGGTTCATTGTGTGGAGAGAAGTTATCCACACTGGTTCAGGAGCCTGGTGGTTGTGGGGTAATAACCGTACCCGAACGTCGTGGTGTGGGACCTGAGGCTCATTGTGGTGAGTGAAGGTATCCACACTGGTTCAGGAGGCTGATGGTTGAGGGGTAATAACTGTTCCCGAACCTGGTGGTGTGGGACCTGAGGATCATTGTGGTGAGTGAAGTTAACCACACTGGTTCAGGAGCCTGGCGGTTGTGGGGTACTAACTTTTTCTGAACATGGTGGTGTGGGACCTGAGGCTCATTGTGGGGAGTGAAGTTACCCACACTGGTTCAGGAGCCTGCTGGTTGTGGGGTAACAACTGTTCCTGAACCTGGTGCTGTGGGACCTGAGGCTCATTGTGGGGAGTGAAGTTACCCACACTGGTTCAGGAGCCTGCTGGTTGTGGGGTAACAACTGTTCCTGAACCTGGTGCTGTGGGACCTGAGGCTCATTGTGGGGAGAGAAATTAACCACTCTGGTTCAGGAGCCTGGTGGTTGTGGGGTAATAACTGTTCCTGAACCTGGTGGTGTGGGACCTGAGGCTCATTGTGGGGGGAGAAAGTAACCACACTGGTTCAGGAGCCTGATGGTTGTGGGGTAATAACTGTTCCTGAACCTGGTGGTGTGGGACCTGAGGCTCATTGTGGGGAGAGAAATTAACCACACTGGTTCAGGAGCCTGAAGGTTGTGGGATAATAACTGTTCCTGAACCTGGTGGTGTGGGACCTGAGGTTCATTGTGTGGAGAGAAGTTATCCACACTGCTTCAGGAGTCTGATGGTTGTGGGGTAATAACTGTTCCCGTACCTGGTGGTGTGGGACCTGAGGCTGATTGTGGTGAGTGAAGTTATCCACACTGGTTCAGGAGCCTGATGGTTGTGGGGTAACAACTGTTCCTGAACCTGGTGGTGTGGGACCTGAGGCTCATTGTGGGGAGAGAAATTAACCACACTGGTTCAGCAGCCTGATCCTTGTGGGGTAATAACTGTTCCCGAACCTGGTGGTGTGGGAACTGAGGTTCATTTGTGGTGAGTGAAGTTCTCCACACCGGTTCAGGAGCCTGATGTTTGTGGGGTAATAACTGTTCCCGAACTTATTGGTGTGGGACCTGAGGCTGATTGTGGTGAGTGACGTAATCCACACTGGTACAGGAGCCGGATGGTTGAGGGGTAATAACTGTACCCGAACGTCGTGGTGTGGGACCTGAGGCTCATTGTGGTGAGTGAAGTTATCCACACTGGTTCAGGAGCCTGGTGGTTGTGGGGTAACAACTGTTCCTGTACCTGGTGGTGTGGGACCTGAGGCTCATTGTGGGGAGAGAAATTAACCACACTGGTTCAGGAGCCTGGTGGTTGTGGGGTAATAACTGTTCCTGAACCTGGAGGTGTGGCACCTGAGGTTCATTGTGTGGAGAGGAGTTATCCACACTGGTTCAGGAGCCTGGTGGTTGTGGGGTAATAACTGTTCCTGAACCTGGTGGTGTGGGACCTGAGGCTCATTGTGGTGAGTGAAGTTATCCACACTGGTTCAGGAGCCTGATGGTTGAGGGGTAATAACTGTACCCGAACGTCCTGGTGTGGGACCTGAGGCTCATTGTGGTGAGTGAAGGTAAACACACTGGTTCAGGAGGCTGATGTTTGAGGGGTAATAACTGTTCCCGAACCTGGTGGTGTGGAACGTGACACTCATTGTGGTGAGTGAAGTTATCCACACTGGTTCAGGAGCCTGATGGTTGTGGGGTAATAACTGTTCCCGAACCAGGTGGTGTGGGACCTCTGGCTCATTGTGGTGAGTGAAGTTCTCCACACTGGTTCAGGAGCCTGATGTTTGTGGGGTAATAACTGTTCCCGAACTTATTGGTGTGGGACCTGAGGCTGATTGTGGTCAGTGAAGTCACCCACGCTGGTTCAGGAGCCTGATCCTTGTGGGGTAATAACTGTTCCCGAACCTGGTGGTGTGGGAACTGAGGCTCATTGTGGTGAGTGAAGTTCTCCACACCGGTTCAGGAGCCTGATGTTTGTGGGGTAATAACTGTTCCCGAACTTATTGGTGTGGGACCTGAGGCTGATTGTGGTGAGTGACGTAATCCACACTGGTTCAGGAGCCTGATGGTTGAGGGGTAATAACTGTACCCGAACGTCGTGGTGTGGGACCTGAGGCTCATTGTGGTGAGTGAAGGTATCCACTCTGGTTCAGGAACCTGATGGTTGTGGGGTAATAACTGTTCCTGAACTTGGTGGTGTGGAACCTGAGGATCATTGTGGTGAGTGAAGTTATCCACACTGCTTCAGGAGCCTGATGGTTGAGGGGTAATTACTGTACCCAAACGTGGTTGTGTGGGACCTGAAGCTCATTGTGGGGTGTGAAGTTATCCACACTGGTTCGGGAGCCTGATGGTTGAGGGTAATTACTGTACCCAAACGTGGTGGTGTGGGACCTGAAGCTCATTGTGGGGTGTGAAGTTATCCACACTGGTTCAGGAGCCTGATGGTTGTGGGGTAATAACTGTTCCCGAACCTGGTGGTGTGGGACCTGAGGCTCATTGTGGTGAGTGAAGGTATCCACACTGGTTCAGGAGTCTGATGGTTGAGGGGTAATAACTGTTCCTGAACCTGGTGGTGTGGGACCTCAGGCTCATTGTGGGGATAGAAATTAACCACACTGGTTCAGGAGCCTGGTGGTTGTGGGGTAATAACTGTTTCTGAACCTGGTTGTGTGTGACCTGAGGAGCATTGTGGGGAGTGAAGTTACCCACACTGGTTCAGGAGCCTGCTGGTTGTGGGGTAACAACTGTTCCTGAACCTGGTGGTGTGGGACCTGAGGCTCATTGTGGGGAGAGAAATTAACCACTCTGGTTCAGGAGCCTGGTGTTTGTGGGGTAATAACTGTTCCTGAACCTGGTGGTGTGGGACCTGAGGCTCATTGTGGGGAGAGAAAGTAACCACACTGGTTCAGGAGCCTGAAGGTTGTGGGATAATAACTGTTCCTGAACCTGGTGGTGTGCAACCTGAGGTTCATTGTGTGGAGAGAAGTTATCCACACTGCTTCAGGAGTCTGATGGTTGTGGGGTAATAACTGTTCCCGTACCTGGTGGTGTGGGACCTGAGGCTGATTGTGGTGAGTGAAGTTATCCACACTGGTTCAGGAGCCTGATCGTTGTGGGGTAACAACTGTTCCTGAACCTGGTGGCGTGGGACCTGAGGCTCATTGTGGGGAGAGAAATTAACCACACTGGTTCAGGAGCCTGATGGTTGTGGGGTAATAACTGTTCCTGAACCTGGAGGTGTGGCACCTGAGGTTGATTGTGTGGAGAGGAGTTATCCACACTGGTTCAGGAGCCTGGTGGTTGTGGGGTAATAACTGTTCCTGAACCTGGTGGTGTGGGACCTGAGGCTCATTGTGGTGAGTGAAGTTATCCACACTGGTTCAGGAGCCTGATGGTTGAGGGGTAATAACTGTACCCGAACGTCCTGCTGTGGGACCTGAGGCTCATTGTGGTGAGTGACGTAATCCACACTGGTTCAGGAGCCTGATGGTTGAGGGGTAATAACTGTACCCGAACGTCGTGGAGTGGGACCTGAGGCTCATTGTGGTGAGTGAAGGTATCCACAATGGTTCAGGAGCCTGGTGGTTGTGGGGTAACAACTGTTCCTGAACCTGGTGGTGTGGGACCTGAGGCTCATTGTGGGGAGAGAAATTAACCACACTGGTTCAGGAGCCTGATGGTTGTGGGGTAATAACTGTTCCTGAACCTGGAGGTGTGGCACCTGAGGTTCATTGTGTGGAGAGAAGTTATCCACACTGGTTCAGGAGCCTGGTGGTTGTGGGGTAATAACTGTACCCGAACGTCGTGGTGTGGGACCTGAGGCTCATTGTGGTGAGTGAAGGTATCCACACTGGTTCAGGAGGCTGATGGTTGAGGGGTAATAACTGTTCCCGAACCTGGTGGTGTGGGACCTGAGGCTCATTGTGGGGAGAGAAATTAACCACACTGGTTCAGGAGCCTGGTGGTTGTGGGGTAATAACTGTTCCCGAACCTGGTGGTGTGTGACCTGAGGCGCATTGTGGGAAGCGAAGTTATCCACACTGGTTCAGGAGCCTGATGGTTGTGGGGTAATAACTGTTCCCGAACCTGGTGTTGTGGGAACTGAGGCTCATTGTGGTGAGTGAAGTTCCCCACACCGGTTCAGGAGCCTGATGGTTGTGGGGTAATAACTGTTCCCGAACTTGGTTGTGTGGGACCTGAGGCTGATTGTGGTGAGTGACGTAATCCACACTGGTACAGGAGCCTGATGGTTGAGGGGTAATAACTGTACCCGAACGTCGTGGTGTGAGAACTGAGGCTCATTGTGGTCAGTGAAGTCACCCACGCTGGGTCAGGAGCCTGATCCTTGTGGGGTAATAACTGTTTCTGAACCTGGTGGTGTCGGACCTGAGGCTCCTTGTGGTGAGTGAAGTTATCCACACTGGTTCAGGAGCCAGATGGTTGAGGGGTAATAACTGTTCCCGTACCTGGTGGTGTGGGACCTGAGGCTCATTGTGGTGAGTGAAGTTATCCACACTGGTTCAGGAGGCTGATGGTTGAGGGGTAATAACTGTTCCCGAACCTGGTGGTGTGTGACCTGAGGCGCATTGTGGGGAGTGAAGTTATCCACACTGGTTCAGGGGCCTGATGGTTGAGGGGCAATAACTGTTCCCGAACCAGGTGGTGTGGGACCTCTGGCTCATTGTGGGGAGTGAAGCTATCCACACTGTTTCACGAGCCTGATGGTTGTGGGGTAATAACTGTTCCTGAACCTGGTGCAGTGGGACCTGAGGATCATTGTGGTGAGTGAAGTTAACCACACTGGTGCAGGAGCCTGGCGGTTGTGGGGTACTAACTTTTTCTGAACATGGTGGTGTGGGACCTGAGGCTGATTGTGGGGAGTGAAGTTACCCACACTGGTTCAGGAGCCTGCTGGTTGTGGGGTAACAACTGTTCCTGAACCTGGTGGTGTGGGACCTGAGGCTCATTGTGGGGAGAGAAATTAACCACTCTGGTTCAGGAGCCTGGTGGTTGTGGGGTAATAACTGTTCCTGAACCTGGTGGTGTGGGACCTGAGGCTCATTGTGGGGGGAGAAAGTAACCACACTGGTTCAGGAGCCTGATGGTTGTGGGGTAATAACTGTTCCTGAACCTGGTGGTGTGGGACCTGAGGCTCATTGTGGGGAGAGAAATTAACCACACTGGTTCAGGAGCCTGAAGGTTGTGGGATAATAACTGTTCCTGAACCTGGTGGTGTGGGACCTGAGGTTCATTGTGTGGAGAGAAGTTATCCACACTGCTTCAGGAGTCTGATGGTTGTGGGGTAATAACTGTTCCCGTACCTGGTGGTGTGGGACCTGAGGCTGATTGTGGTGAGTGAAGTTATCCACACTGGTTCAGGAGCCTGATGGTTGTGGGGTAACAACTGTTCCTGAACCTGGTGGTGTGGGACCTGAGGCTCATTGTGGGGAGAGAAATTAACCACACTGGTTCAGCAGCCTGATGGTTGAGGGGTAATAACTGTACCCAAACGTCGTGGTGTGGGACCTGAGGCTCATTGTGGTCAGTGAAGTCACCCACGCTGGTTCAGGAGCCTGATCCTTGTGGGGTAATAACTGTTCCCGAACCTGGTGGTGTGGGAACTGAGGTTCATTTGTGGTGAGTGAAGTTCTCCACACCGGTTCAGGAGCCTGATGTTTGTGGGGTAATAACTGTTCCCGAACTTATTGGTGTGGGACCTGAGGCTGATTGTGGTGAGTGACGTAATCCACACTGGTACAGGAGCCGGATGGTTGAGGGGTAATAACTGTACCCGAACGTCGTGGTGTGGGACCTGAGGCTCATTGTGGTGAGTGAAGGTATCCACACTGGTTCAGGAGCCTGGTGGTTGTGGGGTAACAACTGTTCCTGTACCTGGTGGTGTGGGACCTGAGGCTCATTGTGGGGAGAGAAATTAACCACACTGGTTCAGGAGCCTGGTGGTTGTGGGGTAATAACTGTTCCTGAACCTGGTGGTGTGGAATCTAAGGCTCATTGTGATGAGTGAAGTTACCCACACTGGTTCAGGAGCCTGATGGTTGTGGGGTAATAACTGTTCCTGAACCTGGAGGTGTGGCACCTGAGGTTCATTGTGTGGAGAGAAGTTATCCACACTGGTTCAGGAGCCTGGTGGTTGTGGGGTAATAACTGTACCCGAACGTCGTTGTGTGGGACCTGAGGCTCATTGTGGTGAGTGAAGGTATCCACACTGGTTCAGGAGGCTGATGGTTGAGGGGTAATAACTGTTCCCGAACCTGGTGGTGTGGGACCTGAGGCTCATTGTGGGGAGTGAAATTAACCACACTGGTTCAGGAGCCTGGTGGTTGTGGGGTAATAACTGTTCCTGAACCTGGTGGTGTGGGTCCTGAGGCTGATTGTGGTGAGTGAAGTTATCCACACTGGATCAGGAGCCTGATGGTTGTGGGGTAATGACTGTTCCCGAACCTGGTGGTGTGGGAACTGAGGCTCATTATGGTGAGTGAAGTTCCCCACACCGGTTCAGGAGCCTGATGGTTGTGGGGTAATAACTGCTCCCGAACTTGGTTGTGTGGGACCTGAGGCTGATTGTGGTGAGTGACGTAATCCACACTGGTACAGGAGCCTGATGGTTGAGGGGTAATAACTGTACCCGAACGTCGTGGTGTGGGACCTGAGGCTCATTGTGGGGATAGAAATTAACCACACTGTTTCAGGAGCCTGGTGGTTGCCGGGTAATAACTGTTTCTGAACCTGTTGGTGTGTGACCTGAGGCGCATTGTGGGGAGTGAAGTTATCCACACTGGTTCAGGGGCCTGGTGGTTGTGGGGTAATAACTTTTTCTGAACATGGTGGTGTGGGACCTGTGGCTCATTGTGGTGAGTGAAGTTACACACACTGGTTCTGGAGCCTGATGGTTGTGGGGTAATAACTGTTCCTGAACCTGGTGGTGTAGGACCTGAGGCTCATTGTGGTGAGTAAAGTTATCCACACTGGTTCAGGAACCTGATGGTTGTGGGGTAATAACTGTTCCTGAACTTGGTGGTGTGGAACCTGAGGATCATTGTGGTGAGTGAAGTTATCCACACTGCTTCAGGAGCCTGATGGTTGAGGGGTAATTACTGTACCCAAACGTGGTTGTGTGGGACCTGAAGCTCATTGTGGGGTGTGACGTTATCCACACTGGTTCAGGAGCCTGATGGTTGAGGGGTAATTACTGTACCCAAACTTGGTGGTGTGGGACCTGAAGCTCATTGTGGGGTGTGAAGTTAACCACACTGTTTCAGGAGCCTGATGGTTGAGGGGTAGTAACTGTTCCTGAACCTGGTGGTGTGGGACCTGAGGCTCATTGTGGTGAGTGACGTTATCCACACTGGTTCAGGAGCCTGATGGTTGTGGGGTAATAACTGTTCCCGAACCTGGTGGTGTGGGACCTGAGGCTCATTGTGGTGAGTGAAGGTATCCACACTGGTTCAGGAGTCTGTTGGTTGAGGGGTAATAACTGTTCCTGAACCTGGTTGTGTGGGACCTCAGGCTCATTGTGGGGATAGAAATTAACCAGACTGGTTCAGGAGCCTGGTGGTTGTGGGGTAATAACTGTTCCTGAACCTGGTGGTGTGGAATCTAAGGCTCATTGTGATGAGTGAAGTTACCCACACTGGTTCAGGAGCCTGATGGTTGTGGGGTAATAACTGTTCCTGAACCTGGAGGTGTGGCACCTGAGGTTCATTGTGTGGAGAGAAGTTATCCACACTGGTTCAGGAGACTGGTGGTTGTGGGGTAATAACTGTACCCGAACGTCGTTGTGTGGGACCTGAGGCTCATTGTGGTGAGTGAAGGTATCCACACTGGTTCAGGAGGCTGATGGTTGAGGGGTAATAACTGTTCCCGAACCTGGTGGTGTGGGACCTGAGGCTCATTGTGGGGAGTGAAATTAACCACACTGGTTCAGGAGCCTGGTGGTTGTGGGGTAATAACTGTTCCTGAACCTGGTGGTGTGGGTCCTGAGGCTGATTGTGGTGAGTGAAGTTATCCACACTGGATCAGGAGCCTGATGGTTGTGGGGTAATGACTGTTCCCGAACCTGGTGGTGTGGGAACTGAGGCTCATTATGGTGAGTGAAGTTCCCCACACCGGTTCAGGAGCCTGATGGTTGTGGGGTAATAACTGCTCCCGAACTTGGTTGTGTGGGACCTGAGGCTGATTGTGGTGAGTGACGTAATCCACACTGGTACAGGAGCCTGATGGTTGAGGGGTAATAACTGTACCCGAACGTCGTGGTGTGGGACCTGAGGCTCATTGTGGGGATAGAAATTAACCACACTGTTTCAGGAGCCTGGTGGTTGCCGGGTAATAACTGTTTCTGAACCTGTTGGTGTGTGACCTGAGGCGCATTGTGGGGAGTGAAGTTATCCACACTGGTTCAGGGGCCTGGTGGTTGTGGGGTAATAACTTTTTCTGAACATGGTGGTGTGGGACCTGTGGCTCATTGTGGTGAGTGAAGTTACACACACTGGTTCTGGAGCCTGATGGTTGTGGGGTAATAACTGTTCCTGAACCTGGTGGTGTAGGACCTGAGGCTCATTGTGGTGAGTAAAGTTATCCACACTGGTTCAGGAACCTGATGGTTGTGGGGTAATAACTGTTCCTGAACTTGGTGGTGTGGAACCTGAGGATCATTGTGGTGAGTGAAGTTATCCACACTGCTTCAGGAGCCTGATGGTTGAGGGGTAATTACTGTACCCAAACGTGGTTGTGTGGGACCTGAAGCTCATTGTGGGGTGTGACGTTATCCACACTGGTTCAGGAGCCTGATGGTTGAGGGGTAATTACTGTACCCAAACTTGGTGGTGTGGGACCTGAAGCTCATTGTGGGGTGTGAAGTTAACCACACTGTTTCAGGAGCCTGATGGTTGAGGGGTAGTAACTGTTCCTGAACCTGGTGGTGTGGGACCTGAGGCTCATTGTGGTGAGTGACGTTATCCACACTGGTTCAGGAGCCTGATGGTTGTGGGGTAATAACTGTTCCCGAACCTGGTGGTGTGGGACCTGAGGCTCATTGTGGTGAGTGAAGGTATCCACACTGGTTCAGGAGTCTGTTGGTTGAGGGGTAATAACTGTTCCTGAACCTGGTTGTGTGGGACCTCAGGCTCATTGTGGGGATAGAAATTAACCAGACTGGTTCAGGAGCCTGGTGGTTGTGGGGTAATAACTGTTCCTGAACCTGGTGGTGTGGAATCTAAGGCTCATTGTGATGAGTGAAGTTACCCACACTGGTTCAGGAGCCTGATGGTTGTGGGGTAATAACTGTTCCTGAACCTGGAGGTGTGGCACCTGAGGTTCATTGTGTGGAGAGAAGTTATCCACACTGGTTCAGGAGACTGGTGGTTGTGGGGTAATAACTGTACCCGAACGTCGTTGTGTGGGACCTGAGGCTCATTGTGGTGAGTGAAGGTATCCACACTGGTTCAGGAGGCTGATGGTTGAGGGGTAATAACTGTTCCCGAACCTGGTGGTGTGGGACCTGAGGCTCATTGTGGGGAGTGAAATTAACCACACTGGTTCAGGAGCCTGGTGGTTGTGGGGTAATAACTGTTCCTGAACCTGGTGGTGTGGGTCCTGAGGCTGATTGTGGTGAGTGAAGTTATCCACACTGGATCAGGAGCCTGATGGTTGTGGGGTAATGACTGTTCCCGAACCTGGTGGTGTGGGAACTGAGGCTCATTATGGTGAGTGAAGTTCCCCACACCGGTTCAGGAGCCTGATGGTTGTGGGGTAATAACTGCTCCCGAACTTGGTTGTGTGGGACCTGAGGCTGATTGTGGTGAGTGACGTAATCCACACTGGTACAGGAGCCTGATGGTTGAGGGGTAATAACTGTACCCGAACGTCGTGGTGTGGGACCTGAGGCTCATTGTGGGGATAGAAATTAACCACACTGTTTCAGGAGCCTGGTGGTTGCCGGGTAATAACTGTTTCTGAACCTGTTGGTGTGTGACCTGAGGCGCATTGTGGGGAGTGAAGTTATCCACACTGGTTCAGGGGCCTGGTGGTTGTGGGGTAATAACTTTTTCTGAACATGGTGGTGTGGGACCTGTGGCTCATTGTGGTGAGTGAAGTTACACACACTGGTTCTGGAGCCTGATGGTTGTGGGGTAATAACTGTTCCTGAACCTGGTGGTGTAGGACCTGAGGCTCATTGTGGTGAGTAAAGTTATCCACACTGGTTCAGGAACCTGATGGTTGTGGGGTAATAACTGTTCCTGAACTTGCTGGTGTGGAACCTGAGGATCATTGTGGTGAGTGAAGTTATCCACACTGCTTCAGGAGCCTGATGGTTGAGGGGTAATTACTGTACCCAAACGTGGTTGTGTGGGACCTGAAGCTCATTGTGGGGTGTGACGTTATCCACACTGGTTCAGGAGCCTGATGGTTGAGGGGTAATTACTGTACCCAAACTTGGTGGTGTGGGACCTGAAGCTCATTGTGGGGTGTGAAGTTAACCACACTGTTTCAGGAGCCTGATGGTTGAGGGGTAGTAACTGTTCCTGAACCTGGTGGTGTGGGACCTGAGGCTCATTGTGGTGAGTGACGTTATCCACACTGGTTCAGGAGCCTGATGGTTGTGGGGTAATAACTGTTCCCGAACCTGGTGGTGTGGGACCTGAGGCTCATTGTGGTGAGTGAAGGTATCCACACTGGTTCAGGAGTCTGTTGGTTGAGGGGTAATAACTGTTCCTGAACCTGGTTGTGTGGGACCTCAGGCTCATTGTGGGGATAGAAATTAACCAGACTGGTTCAGGAGCCTGGTGGTTGTGGGGTAATAACTGTTTCTGAACCTGGTTGTGTGTGACCTGAGGTGCATTGTGGGGAGTGAAGTTACCCACACTGGTTCAGGAGCCTGCTGGTTGTGGGGTAACAACTGTTCCTGAACCTGGTGGTGTGGGACCTGAGGCTCATTGTGGGGAGAGAAATTAACCACTCTGGTTCAGGAGCCTGGTGGTTGTGGGGTAATAACTGTTCCTGAACCTGGTGGTGTGGGACCTGAGGCTCATTGTGGGGAGAGAAAGTAACCACACTAGTTCAGGAGCCTGATGGTTGTGGGGTAATAACTGTTCCTGAACCTGGTGGTGTGGGACCTGAGGCTCATTGTGGGGAGAGAAATTAACCACACTGGTTCAGGAGCCTGATGGTTGTGGGATAATAACTGTACCCGAACGTCGTGGTGTGGGACCTGAGGCTCATTGTGGTGAGTGAAGGTATCCACACTGGTTCAGGAGGCTGATGGTTGAGGGGTAATAACTGTTCCTGAACCTGGTGGTGTGGGACCTGAGGCTCATTGTGGGGATAGAAATTAACCACACTGGTTCAGGAGCCTGGTGGTTGCCGGGTAATAACTGTTTCTGAACCTGTTGGTGTGTGACCTGAGGCGCATTGTGGAGAGTGAAGTTATCCACACTGGTTCAGCAGCCTGGTGGTTGCCGGGTGATAACTGTTTCTGAACCTGGTGGTGTGGGACCTGAGGCTCATTGTGGTGAGTGAAGTTAACCACACTGGTTCAGGAGCCTGGTGGTTGTGGGGTACTAACTTTTTCTGAACATGGTTGTGTGGGACCTGAGGCTCATTGTGGTGAGTGAAGTTACACACACTGGTTCTGGAGCCTGGTGGTTGTGGGGTACTAACTTTTTCTGAACATGGTGGTGTGGGACCTGAGGCTCATTGTGGTGAGTGAAGTTAACCACACTGGTTCAGGAGCCTGGTGGTTCTGGGGTACTAACTTTTTCTGAACATGGTGGTGTGGGACCTGAGGCTCATTGTGGTGAGTGAAGTTATCCACACTGTTTCACGAGCCTGATGGTTGTGGGGTAATAACTGTTCCGGAACCTGGTGGTGTGGGACCTGTGGCTCATTGTGGGGAGTGAAGTTATCCACACTGTTTCACGAGCCTGATGGTTGTGGGGTAATAACTGTTCCTGAACCTGGTGGTGTAGGACCTGAGGCTCATTGTGGTGAGTGAAGTTATCCACACTGGTTAAGGAACCTGATGGTTGTGGGGTAATAACTGTTCCTGAACTTGCTGGTGTGGAACCTGAGGATCATTGTGGTGAGTGAAGATATCCACACTGCTTCAGGAGCCTGATGGTTGAGGGGTAATTACTGTACCCAAACGTGGTTGTGTGGGACCTGAAGCTCATTGTGGGGTGTGAAGTTATCCACACTGGTTCAGGAGCCTGATGGTTGAGGGGTAATTACTGTACCCAAACGTGGTGGTGTGGGACCTGAAGCTCATTGTGGGGTGTGAAGTTAACCACACTGTTTCAGGAGCCTGATGGTTGAGGGGTAGTAACTGTTCCTGAACCTGGTGGTGTGGGACCTGAGGCTCATTGTGGTGAGTGACGTTATCCACACTGGTTCAGGAGCCTGATGGTTGTGGGGTAATAACTGTTCCCGAACCTGGTGGTGTGGGACCTGAGGCTCATTGTGGTGAGTGAAGGTATCCACACTGGTTCAGGAGTCTGATGGTTGAGGGGTAATAACTGTTCCTGAACCTGGTGGTGTGGGACCTCAGGCTCATTGTGGGGATAGAAATTAACCACACTGGTTCAGGAGCCTGGTGGTTGTGGGGTAATAACTGTTTCTGAACCTGGTTGTGTGTGACCTGAGGTGCATTGTGGGGAGTGAAGTTACCCACACTGGTTCAAGAGCCTGCTGGTTGTGGGGTAACAACTGTTCCTTAACCTGGTGGTGTGGGACCTGAGGGTCATTGTGGGGAGAGAAATTAACCACTCTGGTTCAGGAGCCTGGTGGTTGTGGGGTAATAACTGTTCCTGAACCTGGTGGTGTGGGACCTGAGGCTCATTGTGGGGAGAGAAAGTAACCACACTGGTTCAGGAGCCTGATGGTTGTGGGGTAATAACTGTTCCTGAACCTGGTGGTGTGGGACCTGAGGCTCATTGTGGGGAGAGAAATTAACCACACTGGTTCAGAAGCCTGAAGGTTGTGGGATAATAACTGTTCCTGAACTTGGTGGTGTGGAACCTGAGGATCATTGTGGTGAGTGAAGTTATCCACACTGCTTCAGGAGCCTGATGGTTGAGGGGTAATTACTGTACCCAAACGTGGTTGTGTGGGACCTGAAGCTCATTGTGGGGTGTGAAGTTATCCACACTGGTTCAGGAGCCTGATGGTTGAGGGGTAATTACTGTACCCAAACGTGGTGGTGTGGGACCTGAAGCTCATTGTGGGGTGTGAAGTTAACCACACTGTTTCAGGAGCCTGATGGTTGAGGGGTAGTAACTGTTCCTGAACCTGGTGGTGTGGGACCTGAGGCTCATTGTGGTGAGTGACGTTATCCACACTGGTTCAGGAGCCTGATGGTTGTGGGGTAATAACTGTTCCCGAACCTGGTGGTGTGGGACCTGAGGCTCATTGTGGTGAGTGAAGGTATCCACACTGGTTCAGGAGTCTGATGGTTGAGGGGTAATAACTGTTCCTGAACCTGGTGGTGTGGGACCTCAGGCTCATTGTGGGGATAGAAATTAACCACACTGGTTCAGGAGCCTGGTGGTTGTGGGGTAATAACTGTTTCTGAACCTGGTTGTGTGTGACCTGAGGTGCATTGTGGGGAGTGAAGTTACCCACACTGGTTCAAGAGCCTGCTGGTTGTGGGGTAACAACTGTTCCTTAACCTGGTGGTGTGGGACCTGAGGGTCATTGTGGGGAGAGAAATTAACCACTCTGGTTCAGGAGCCTGGTGGTTGTGGGGTAATAACTGTTCCTGAACCTGGTGGTGTGGGACCTGAGGCTCATTGTGCGGAGAGAAAGTAACCACACTGGTTCAGGAGCCTGATGGTTGTGGGGTAATAACTGCTCCTGAACCTGGTGGTGTGGGACCTGAGGCTCATTGTGGGGAGAGAAATTAACCACACTGGTTCAGAAGCCTGAAGGTTGTGGGATAATAACTGTTCCTGAACTTGGTGGTGTGGAACCTGAGGATCATTGTGGTGAGTGAAGTTATCCACACTGCTTCAGGAGCCTGATGGTTGAGGGGTAATTACTGTACCCAAACGTGGTTGTGTGGGACCTGAAGCTCATTGTGGGGTGTGAAGTTATCCACACTGGTTCAGGAGCCTGATGGTTGAGGGGTAATTACTGTACCCAAACGTGGTGGTGTGGGACCTGAAGCTCATTGTGGGGTGTGAAGTTAACCACACTGTTTCAGGTGCCTGATGGTTGAGGGGTAGTAACTGTTCCTGAACCTGGTGGTGTGGGACCTGAGGCTCATTGTGGTGAGTGACGTTATCCACACTGGTTCAGGAGCCTGATGGTTGTGGGGTAATAACTGTTCCCGAACCTGGTGGTGTGGGACCTGAGGCTCATTGTGATGAGTGAAGTTACCCACACTGGTTCAGGAGCCTGATGGTTGTGGGGTAATAACTGTTCCTGAACCTGGAGGTGTGGCACCTGAGGTTCATTGTGTGGAGAGAAGTTATCCACACTGTTTCAGGAGCCTGGTGGTTGTGGGGTAATAACTGTACCCGAAAGTCGTGGTGTGGGACCTGAGGCTCATTGTGGTCAGTGAAGGTATCCACACTGGTTCAGGAGGCTGATGGTTGAGGGGTAATAACTGTTCCCGAACCTGGTGGTGTGGGACCTGAGGCTCATTGCGGGGAGAGAAATTAACCACACTGGTTCAGGAGCCTGGTGGTTGTGGGGTAATAACTGTTCCCGAACCTGGTGGTGTGTGACCTGAGGCGCATTGTGGGGAGCGAAGTTATCCACACTGGTTCAGGAGCCTGATGGTTGTGGGGTAATAACTGTACCCGAACGTCGTGGTGTGAGAACTGAGGCTCATTGTGGTCAGTGAAGTCACCCACGCTGGGTCAGGAGCCTGATCCTTGTGGGGTAATAACTGTTTCTGAACCTGGTGGTGTCGGACCTGAGGCTCCTTGTGGTGAGTGAAGTTATCCACACAGGTTCAGGAGCCTGATGGTTGAGGGGTAATAACTGTTCCCGTACCTGGTGGTGTGGGACCTGAGGCTCATTGTGGTGAGTGAAGTTACACACACTGGTTCTGGAGCCTGATGGTTGTGGGGTAATAACTGTTCCCGAAACAGGTGGTGGGGGACCTGTGGCTCATTGTGGGGAGTGAAGTTATCCACACTGTTTCACGAGCCTGATGGTTGTGGGGTAATAACTGTTCCTGAACCTGGTGGTGTGGAACCTGAGGATCATTGTGGTGAGTGAAGTTATCCACACTGCTTCAGGAGCCTGATGGTTGAGGGGTAATTACTGTACCCAAACATGGTTGTGTGGGACCTGAAGCTCATTGTGGGGTGTGAGGTTATCCACACTGGTTCAGGAGCCTGATGGTTGAGGGGTAATTACTGTACCCAAACGTGGTGGTGTGGGACCTGAAGCTCATTGTGGGGTGTGAAGTTAACCACACTGTTTCAGGAGCCTGATGGTTGAGGGGTAGTAACTGTTCCTGAACCTGGTGGTGTGGGACCTGAGGCTCATTGTGGTGAGTGACGTTATCCACACTGGTTCAGGAGCCTGATGGTTGTGGGGTAATAACTGTTCCCGAACCTAGTGGTGTGGGACCTGAGGCTCATTGTGGTGAGTGAAGGTATCCACACTGGTTCAGGAGTCTGATGGTTGAGGGGTAATAACTGTTCCTGAACCTGGTGGTGTGGGACCTCAGGCTCATTGTGGGGATAGAAATTAACCACACTGGTTCAGGAGCCTGGTGGTTGTGGGGTAATAACTGTTTCTGAACCTGGTTGTGTGTGACCTGAGGTGCATTGTGGGGAGTGAAGTTACCCACACTGGTTCAGGAGCCTGCTGGTTGTGGGGTAACAACTGTTCCTGAACCTGGTGGTGTGGGACCTGAGGCTCATTGTGGGGAGAGAAATTAACCACTCTGGTTCAGGAGCCTGGTGGTTGTGGGGTAATAACTGTTCCTGAACCTGGTGGTGTGGGACCTGAGGCTCATTGTGGGGAGAGAAAGTAACCACACTAGTTCAGGAGCCTGATGGTTGTGGGGTAATAACTGTTCCTGAACCTGGTTGTGTGGGACCTGAGGCTCATTGTGGGGAGAGAAATTAACCACACTGGTTCAGGAGCCTGAAGGTTGTGGGATAATAACTGTACCCGAACGTCGTGGTGTGGGACCTGAGGCTCATTGTGGTGGGTGAAGTTACCCACACTGGTTCAGGAGGCTGATGGTTGAGGGGTAATAACTGTTCCCGAACCTGGTGGTGTGGGACCTGAGGCTCATTGTGGGGATAGAAGTTATCCACACTGGTTCAGGAGCCTGGTGGTTGTGGGGTACTAACTTTTTCTGAACATGGTGGTGTGGGACCTGAGGCTCATTGTGGTGAGTGAAGTTACACACACTGGTTCTGGAGCCTGATGGTTGTGGGGTAATAACTGTTCCTGAACCTGGTGGTGTGGGACCTCAGGCTCATTGTGGGGATAGAAATTAACCACACTGGTTCAGGAGCCTGGTGGTTGTGGGGTAATAACTGTTTCTGAACCTGGTTGTGTGTGACCTGAGGTGCATTGTGGGGAGTGAAGTTACCCACACTGGTTCAGGAGCCTGATGGTTGAGGGGTAGTAACTGTTCCTGAACCTGGTGGTGTGGGACCTGAGGCTCATTGTGGTGAGTGACGTTATCCACACTGGTTCAGGAGCCTGATGGTTGTGGGGTAATAACTGTTCCCGAACCTGGTGGTGTGGGACCTGAGGCTCATTGTGGTGAGTGAAGGTATCCACACTGGTTCAGGAGTCTGATGGTTGAGGGGTAATAACTGTTCCTGAACCTGGTAGTGTGGGACCTGAGGCTGATTGTGGTGAGTGACGTAATCCACACTGGTACAGGAGCCGGATGGTTGAGGGGTAATAACTGTACCCGAACGTCGTGGTGTGGGACCTGAGGCTCATTGTGGTGAGTGAAGGTATCCACACTGGTTCAGGAGCCTGGTGGTTGTGGGGTAACAACTGTTCCTGAACCTGGTGGTGTGGGAACTGAGGCTCATTGTGGGGAGAGAAATTAACCACACTGGTTCAGGAGCCTGGTGGTTGTGGGGTAATAACTGTTCCTGAACCTGGTGGTGTGGAATCTAAGGCTCATTGTGATGAGTGAAGTTACCCACACTGGTTCAGGAGCCTGATGGTTGTGGGGTAATAACTGTTCCTGAACCTGGAGGTGTGGCACCTGAGGTTCATTGTGTGGAGAGAAGTTATCCACACTGTTTCAGGAGCCTGGTGGTTGTGGGGTAATAACTGTACCCGAACGTCGTGGTGTGGGACCTGAGGCTCATTGTGGTCAGTGAAGGTATCCACACTGGTTCAGGAGGCTGATGGTTGAGGGGTAATAACTGTTCCCGAACCTGGTGGTGTGGGACCTGAGGCTCATTGTGGGGAGAGAAATTAACCACACTGGTTCAGGAGCCTGGTGGTTGTGGGGTAATAACTGTTCCCGAACCTGGTGGTGTGTGACCTGAGGCGCATTGTGGGGAGCGAAGTTATCCACACTGGTTCAGGAGCCTGATGGTTGTGGGGTAATAACTGTTCCCGAACCTGGTGGTGTGGGAACTGAGGCTCATTGTGGTGAGTGAAGTTCCCCACACCGGTTCAGGAGCCTGATGGTTGTGGGGTAATAACTGCTCCCGAACTTGGTTGTGTGGGACCTGAGGCTGATTGTGGTGAGTGACGTAATCCACACTGGTACAGGAGCCTGATGGTTGAGGGGTAATAACTGTACCCGAACGTCGTGGTGTGAGAACTGAGGCTCATTGTGGTCAGTGAAGTCACCCACGCTGGGTCAGGAGCCTGATCCTTGTGGGGTAATAACTGTATCTGAACCTGGTGGTGTCGGACCTGAGGCTCCTTGTGGTGAGTGAAGTTATCCACACAGGTTCAGGAGCCTGATGGTTGAGGGGTAATAACTGTTCCCGTACCTGGTGGTGTGGGACCTGAGGCTCATTGTGGTGAGTGAAGTTACACACACTGGTTCTGGAGCCTGATGGTTGTGGGGTAATATCTGTTCCCGAACCAGGTGGTGGGGGACCTGAGGCTCATTGTGGGGAGTGAAGTTATCCACACTGTTTCACGAGCCTGATGGTTGTGGGGTAATAACTGTTCCTGAACCTGGTGGTGTAGGACCTGTGGCTCATTGTGGGGAGTGAAGTTATCCACACTGGTTCAGGAACCTGATGGTTGTGGGGTAATAACTGTTCCTGAACTTGGTGGTGTGGAACCTGAGGATCATTGTGGTGAGTGAAGTTATCCACACTGCTTCAGGAGCCTGATGGTTGAGGGGTAATTACTGTACCCAAACATGGTTGTGTGGGACCTGAAGCTCATTGTGGGGTGTGAGGTTATCCACACTGGTTCAGGAGCCTGATGGTTGAGGGGTAATTACTATACCCAAACGTGGTGGTGTGGGACCTGAAGCTCATTGTGGGGTGTGAAGTTAACCACACTGTTTCAGGAGCCTGATGGTTGAGGGGTAGTAACTGTTCCTGAACCTGGTGGTGTGGGACCTGAGGCTCATTGTGGTGAGTGACGTTATCCACACTGGTTCAGGAGCCTGATGGTTGTGGGGTAATAACTGTTCCTGAACCTGGTGGTGTGGGACCTGAGGCTGATTGTGGTGAGTGACGTAATCCACACTGGTACAGGAGCCGGATGGTTGAGGGGTAATAACTGTACCCGAACGTCGTGGTGTGGGACCTGAGGCTCATTGTGGTGAGTGAAGGTATCCACACTGGTTCAGGAGCCTGGTGGTTGTGGGGTAACAACTGTTCCTGAACCTGGTGGTGTGGGAACTGAGGCTCATTGTGGGGAGAGAAATTAACCACACTGGTTCAGGAGCCTGGTGGTTGTGGGGTAATAACTGTTCCTGAACCTGGTGGTGTGGAATCTAAGGCTCATTGTGATGAGTGAAGTTACCCACACTGGTTCAGGAGCCTGATGGTTGTGGGGTAATAACTGTTCCTGAACCTGGAGGTGTGGCACCTGAGGTTCATTGTGTGGAGAGAAGTTATCCACACTGTTTCAGGAGCCTGGTGGTTGTGGGGTAATAACTGTACCCGAACGTCGTGGTGTGGGACCTGAGGCTCATTGTGTTCAGTGAAGGTATCCACACTGGTTCAGGAGGCTGATGGTTGAGGGGTAATAACTGTTCCCGAACCTGGTGGTGTGGGACCTGAGGCTCATTGTGGGGAGAGAAATTAACCACACTGGTTCAGGAGCCTGGTGGTTGTGGGGTAATAACTGTTCCCGAACCTGGTGGTGTGTGACCTGAGGCGCATTGTGGGGAGCGAAGTTATCCACACTGGTTCAGGAGCCTGATGGTTGTGGGGTAATAACTGTTCCCGAACCTGGTGGTGTGGGAACTGAGGCTCATTGTGGTGAGTGAAGTTCCCCACACCGGTTCAGGAGCCTGATGGTTGTGGGGTAATAACTGCTCCCGAACTTGGTTGTGTGGGACCTGAGGCTGATTGTGGTGAGTGACGTAATCCACACTGGTACAGGAGCCTGATGGTTGAGGGGTAATAACTGTACCCGAACGTCGTGGTGTGAGAACTGAGGCTCATTGTGGTCAGTGAAGTCACCCACGCTGGGTCAGGAGCCTGATCCTTGTGGGGTAATAACTGTATCTGAACCTGGTGGTGTCGGACCTGAGGCTCCTTGTGGTGAGTGAAGTTATCCACACAGGTTCAGGAGCCTGATGGTTGAGGGGTAATAACTGTTCCCGTACCTGGTGGTGTGGGACCTGAGGCTCATTGTGGTGAGTGAAGTTACACACACTGGTTCTGGAGCCTGATGGTTGTGGGGTAATATCTGTTCCCGAACCAGGTGGTGGGGGACCTGAGGCTCATTGTGGGGAGTGAAGTTATCCACACTGTTTCACGAGCCTGATGGTTGTGGGGTAATAACTGTTCCTGAACCTGGTGGTGTAGGACCTGTGGCTCATTGTGGGGAGTGAAGTTATCCACACTGGTTCAGGAACCTGATGGTTGTGGGGTAATAACTGTTCCTGAACTTGGTGGTGTGGAACCTGAGGATCATTGTGGTGAGTGAAGTTATCCACACTGCTTCAGGAGCCTGATGGTTGAGGGGTAATTACTGTACCCAAACATGGTTGTGTGGGACCTGAAGCTCATTGTGGGGTGTGAGGTTATCCACACTGGTTCAGGAGCCTGATGGTTGAGGGGTAATTACTATACCCAAACGTGGTGGTGTGGGACCTGAAGCTCATTGTGGGGTGTGAAGTTAACCACACTGTTTCAGGAGCCTGATGGTTGAGGGGTAGTAACTGTTCCTGAACCTGGTGGTGTGGGACCTGAGGCTCATTGTGGTGAGTGAAGTTATCCACACTGGTTCAGGAGCCTGATGGTTGTGGGGTAATAACTGTTCCCGAACCTGGTGGTGTGGGACCTGAGGCTCATTGTGGTGAGTGAAGGTATCCACACTGGTTCAGGAGTCTGATGGTTGAGGGGTAATAACTGTTCCTGAACCTGGTGGTGTGGGACCTCAGGCTCATTGTGGGGATAGAAATTAACCACACTGGTTCAGGAGCCTGGTGGTTGTGGGGTAATAACTGTTTCTGAACCTGGTTGTGTGTGACCTGAGGTGCATTGTGGGGAGTGAAGTTACCCACACTGGTTCAGGAGCCTGCTGGTTGTGGGGTAATAACTGTTCCTGAACCTGGTGGTGTGGGACCTGAGGCTCATTGTGGGGAGAGAAAGTAACCACACTAGTTCAGGAGCCTGATGGTTGTGGGGTAATAACTGTTCCTGAACCTGGTTGTGTGGGACCTGAGGCTCATTGTGGGGAGAGAAATTAACCACACTGGTTCAGGAGACAGAAGGTTGTGGGATAATAACTGTACCCGAACGTCGTGGTGTGGGACCTGAGGCTCATTGTGGTGGGTGAAGTTACCCACACTGGTTCAGGAGGCTGATGGTTGAGGGGTAATAACTGTTCCCGAACCTAGTGGTGTGGGACCTGAGGCTCATTGTGGGGATAGAAGTTATCCACACTGGTTCAGGAGCCTGGTGGTTGTGGGGTACTAACTTTTTCTGAACATGGTGGTGTGGGACCTGAGGCTCATTGTGGGGAGAGAAAGTAACCACACTGGTTCAGGAGCCTGATGGTTGTGGGGTAATAACTGTTCCTGAACCTGGTGGTGTGGGACCTGAGGCTCATTGTGGGGAGAGAAATTAACCACACTGGTTCAGAAGCCTGAAGGTTGTGGGATAATAACTGTTCCTGAACTTGGTGGTGTGGAACCTGAGGATCATTGTGGTGAGTGAAGTTATCCACACTGTTTCAGGAGCCTGATGGTTGAGGGGTAATTACTGTACCCAAACGTGGTTGTGTGGGACCTGAAGCTCATTGTGGGGTGTGAAGTTATCCACACTGGTTCAGGAGCCTGATGGTTGAGGGGTAATTACTGTACCCAAACGTGGTGGTGTGGGACCTGAAGCTCATTGTGGGGTGTGAAGTTAACCACACTGTTTCAGGTGCCTGATGGTTGAGGGGTAGTAACTGTTCCTGAACCTGGTGGTGTGGGACCTGAGGCTCATTGTGGTGAGTGACGTTATCCACACTGGTTCAGGAGCCTGATGGTTGTGGGGTAATAACTGTTCCCGAACCTGGTGGTGTGGGACCTGAGGCTCATTGTGATGAGTGAAGTTACCCACACTGGTTCAGGAGCCTGATGGTTGTGGGGTAATAACTGTTCCTGAACCTGGAGGTGTGGCACCTGAGGTTCATTGTGTGGAGAGAAGTTATCCACACTGTTTCAGGAGCCTGGTGGTTGTGGGGTAATAACTGTACCCGAAAGTCGTGGTGTGGGACCTGAGGCTCATTGTGGTCAGTGAAGGTATCCACACTGGTTCAGGAGGCTGATGGTTGAGGGGTAATAACTGTTCCCGAACCTGGTGGTGTGGGACCTGAGGCTCATTGCGGGGAGAGAAATTAACCACACTGGTTCAGGAGCCTGGTGGTTGTGGGGTAATAACTGTTCCCGAACCTGGTGGTGTGTGACCTGAGGCGCATTGTGGGGAGCGAAGTTATCCACACTGGTTCAGGAGCCTGATGGTTGTGGGGTAATAACTGTACCCGAACGTCGTGGTGTGAGAACTGAGGCTCATTGTGGTCAGTGAAGTCACCCACGCTGGGTCAGGAGCCTGATCCTTGTGGGGTAATAACTGTTTCTGAACCTGGTGGTGTCGGACCTGAGGCTCCTTGTGGTGAGTGAAGTTATCCACACAGGTTCAGGAGCCTGATGGTTGAGGGGTAATAACGGTTCCCGTACCTGGTGGTGTGGGACCTGAGGCTCATTGTGGTGAGTGAAGTTACACACACTGGTTCTGGAGCCTGATGGTTGTGGGGTAATAACTGTTCCCGAAACAGGTGGTGGGGGACCTGTGGCTCATTGTGGGGAGTGAAGTTATCCACACTGTTTCACGAGCCTGATGGTTGTGGGGTAATAACTGTTCCTGAACCTGGTGGTGTAGGACCTGAGGCTCATTGTGGTGAGTGAAGTTATCCACACTGGTTCAGGAACCTGATGGTTGTGGGGTAATAACTGTTCCTGAACCTGGTGGTGTGGAACCTGAGGATCATTGTGGTGAGTGAAGTTATCCACACTGCTTCAGGAGCCTGATGGTTGAGGGGTAATTACTGTACCCAAACATGGTTGTGTGGGACCTGAAGCTCATTGTGGGGTGTGAGGTTATCCACACTGGTTCAGGAGCCTGATGGTTGAGGGGTAATTACTGTACCCAAACGTGGTGGTGTGGGACCTGAAGCTCATTGTGGGGTGTGAAGTTAACCACACTGTTTCAGGAGCCTGATGGTTGAGGGGTAGTAACTGTTCCTGAACCTGGTGGTGTGGGACCTGAGGCTCATTGTGGTGAGTGACGTTATCCACACTGGTTCAGGAGCCTGATGGTTGTGGGGTAATAACTGTTCCTGAACCTGGTGGTGTGGGACCTGAGGCTCATTGTGGTGAGTGAAGGTATCCACACTGGTTCAGGAGTCTGATGGTTGAGGGGTAATAACTGTTCCTGAACCTGGTGGTGTGGGACCTCAGGCTCATTGTGGGGATAGAAATTAACCACACTGGTTCAGGAGCCTGGTGGTTGTGGGGTAATAACTGTTTCTGAACCTGGTTGTGTGTGACCTGAGGTGCATTGTGGGGAGTGAAGTTACCCACACTGGTTCAGGAGCCTGCTGGTTGTGGGGTAACAACTGTTCCTGAACCTGGTGGTGTGGGACCTGAGGCTCATTGTGGGGAGAGAAATTAACCACTCTGGTTCAGGAGCCTGGTGGTTGTGGGGTAATAACTGTTCCTGAACCTGGTGGTGTGGGACCTGAGGCTCATTGTGGGGAGAGAAAGTAACCACACTAGTTCAGGAGCCTGATGGTTGTGGGGTAATAACTGTTCCTGAACCTGGTTGTGTGGGACCTGAGGCTCATTGTGGGGAGAGAAATTAACCACACTGGTTCAGGAGCCTGAAGGTTGTGGGATAATAACTGTACCCGAACGTCGTGGTGTGGGACCTGAGGCTCATTGTAGTGGGTGAAGTTACCCACACTGGTTCAGGAGGCTGATGGTTGAGGGGTAATAACTGTTCCCGAACCTGGTGGTGTGGGACCTGAGGCTCATTGTGGGGATAGAAGTTATCCACACTGGTTCAGGAGCCTGGTGGTTGTGGGGTACTAACTTTTTCTGAACATGGTGGTGTGGGACCTGAGGCTCATTGTGGTGAGTGAAGTTACACACACTGGTTCTGGAGCCTGATGGTTGTGGGGTAATAACTGTTCCTGAACCTGGTGGTGTGGGACCTCAGGCTCATTGTGGGGATAGAAATTAACCACACTGGTTCAGGAGCCTGGTGGTTGTGGGGTAATAACTGTTTCTGAACCTGGTTGTGTGTGACCTGAGGTGCATTGTGGGGAGTGAAGTTACCCACACTGGTTCAGGAGCCTGATGGTTGAGGGGTAGTAACTGTTCCTGAACCTGGTGGTGTGGGACCTGAGGCTCATTGTGGTGAGTGACGTTATCCACACTGGTTCAGGAGCCTGATGGTTGTGGGGTAATAACTGTTCCCGAACCTGGTGGTGTGGGACCTGAGGCTCATTGTGGTGAGTGAAGGTATCCACACTGGTTCAGGAGTCTGATGGTTGAGGGGTAATAACTGTTCCTGAACCTGGTAGTGTGGGACCTGAGGCTGATTGTGGTGAGTGACGTAATCCACACTGGTACAGGAGCCGGATGGTTGAGGGGTAATAACTGTACCCGAACGTCGTGGTGTGGGACCTGAGGCTCATTGTGGTGAGTGAAGGTATCCACACTGGTTCAGGAGCCTGGTGGTTGTGGGGTAACAACTGTTCCTGAACCTGGTGGTGTGGGAACTGAGGCTCATTGTGGGGAGAGAAATTAACCACACTGGTTCAGGAGCCTGGTGGTTGTGGGGTAATAACTGTTCCTGAACCTGGTGGTGTGGAATCTAAGGCTCATTGTGATGAGTGAAGTTACCCACACTGGTTCAGGAGCCTGATGGTTGTGGGGTAATAACTGTTCCTGAACCTGGAGGTGTGGCACCTGAGGTTCATTGTGTGGAGAGAAGTTATCCACACTGTTTCAGGAGCCTGGTGGTTGTGGGGTAATAACTGTACCCGAACGTCGTGGTGTGGGACCTGAGGCTCATTGTGGTCAGTGAAGGTATCCACACTGGTTCAGGAGGCTGATGGTTGAGGGGTAATAACTGTTCCCGAACCTGGTGGTCTGGGACCTGAGGCTCATTGTGGGGAGAGAAATTAACCACACTGGTTCAGGAGCCTGGTGGTTGTGGGGTAATAACTGTTCCCGAACCTGGTGGTGTGTGACCTGAGGCGCATTGTGGGGAGCGAAGTTATCCACACTGGTTCAGGAGCCTGATGGTTGTGGGGTAATAACTGTTCCCGAACCTGGTGGTGTGGGAACTGAGGCTCATTGTGGTGAGTGAAGTTCCCCACACCGGTTCAGGAGCCTGATGGTTGTGGGGTAATAACTGCTCCCGAACTTGGTTGTGTGGGACCTGAGGCTGATTGTGGTGAGTGACGTAATCCACACTGGTACAGGAGCCTGATGGTTGAGGGGTAATAACTGTACCCGAACGTCGTGGTGTGAGAACTGAGGCTCATTGTGGTCAGTGAAGTCACCCACGCTGGGTCAGGAGCCTGATCCTTGTGGGGTAATAACTGTATCTGAACCTGGTGGTGTCGGACCTGAGGCTCCTTGTGGTGAGTGAAGTTATCCACACAGGTTCAGGAGCCTGATGGTTGAGGGGTAATAACTGTTCCCGTACCTGGTGGTGTGGGACCTGAGGCTCATTGTGGTGAGTGAAGTTACACACACTGGTTCTGGAGCCTGATGGTTGTGGGGTAATATCTGTTCCCGAACCAGGTGGTGGGGGACCTGAGGCTCATTGTGGGGAGTGAAGTTATCCACACTGTTTCACGAGCCTGATGGTTGTGGGGTAATAACTGTTCCTGAACCAGGTGGTGGGGGACCTGAGGCTCATTGTGGGGAGTGAAGTTATCCACACTGTTTCACGAGCCTGATGGTTGTGGGGTAATAACTGTTCCTGAACCTGGTGGTGTGGAACCTGAGGATCATTGTGGTGAGTGGAGTTATCCACACTGCTTCAGGAGCCTGATGGTTGAGGGGTAATTACTGTACCCAAACATGGTTGTGTGGGACCTGAAGCTCATTGTGGGGTGTGAGGTTATCCACACTGGTTCAGGAGGCTGATGGTTGAGGGGTAATTACTATACCCAAACGTGGTGGTGTGGGACCTGAAGCTCATTGTGGGGTGTGAAGTTAACCACACTGTTTCAGGAGCCTGATGGTTGAGGGGTAGTAACTGTTCCTGAACCTGGTGGTGTGGGACCTGAGGCTCATTGTGGTGAGTGACGTTATCCACACTGGTTCAGGAGCCTGATGGTTGTGGGGTAATAACTGTTCCCGAACCTGGTGGTGTGGGACCTGAGGCTCATTGTGGTGAGTGAAGGTATCCACACTGGTTCAGGAGTCTGATGGTTGAGGGGTAATAACTGTTCCTGAACCTGGTGGTGTGGGACCTCAGGCTCATTGTGGGGATAGAAATTAACCACACTGGTTCAGGAGCCTGGTGGTTGTGGGGTAATAACTGTTTCTGAACCTGGTTGTGTGTGACCTGAGGTGCATTGTGGGGAGTGAAGTTACCCACACTGGTTCAGGAGCCTGCTGGTTGTGGGGTAATAACTGTTCCTGAACCTGGTGGTGTGGGACCTGAGGCTCATTGTGGGGAGAGAAAGTAACCACACTAGTTCAGGAGCCTGATGGTTGTGGGGTAATAACTGTTCCTGAACCTGGTTGTGTGGGACCTGAGGCTCATTGTGGGGAGAGAAATTAACCACACTGGTTCAGGAGACAGAAGGTTGTGGGATAATAACTGTACCCGAACGTCGTGGTGTGGGACCTGAGGCTCATTGTGGTGGGTGAAGTTACCCACACTGGTTCAGGAGGCTGATGGTTGAGGGGTAATAACTGTTCCCGAACCTAGTGGTGTGGGACCTGAGGCTCATTGTGGGGATAGAAGTTATCCACACTGGTTCAGGAGCCTGGTGGTTGTGGGGTACTAACTTTTTCTGAACATGGTGGTGTGGGACCTGAGGCTCATTGTGGTGAGTGAAGTTACACACACTGGTTCTGGAGCCTGATGGTTGTGGGGTAATAACTGTACCCGAACCTGGTGGTGTGGAATCTGAGGCTCATTGTGGTGAGTGAATTTACACACACTGGTTCAGGGGCCTGATGGTTGTGGGGTAATAACTGATCCTGAACTTGGATGTGTGGGACCTGTGGCTCATTGTGGGGAGTGAAGTTATCCACACTGGTTCAGGAGCCTGATGGTTGAGTGGTAATATCTGTTCCCGAACCAGGTGGTGTGGGACCTGTGGCTCATTGTGGGGAGTGAAGTTATCCACACTGTTTCACGAGCCTGATGGTTGTGGGGTAATAACTGTTCCTGAACCTGGTGGTGTAGGACCTGAGGCTCATTGTGGTGAGTGAAGTTATACACACTGGTTCAGGAACCTGATGGTTGTGGGGTAATAACTGTTCCTGAACTTGCTGGTGTGGAACCTGAGGATCATTGTGGTGAGTGAAGTTATCCACACTGCTTCAGGAGCCTGATGGTTGAGGGGTAATTACTTTACCCAAACGTGGTTGTGTGGGACCTGAAGCTCATTGTGGGGTGTGAAGTTATCCACACTGGTTCAGGAGCCTGATGGTTGAGGGGTAATTACTGTACCCAAACGTGGTGGTGTGGGACCTGAAGCTCATTGTGGGGTGTGAAGTTAACCACACTGTTTCAGGAGCCTGGTGGTTGTGGGGTAATAACTGTTCCTGAACCTGGTGGTGTGGGACCTGAGGCTCATTGTGGGGAGTGAAATTAACCACACTGGTTCAGGAGCCTGAAGGTTGTGGGATAATAACTGTTCCTGAACCTGGTGGTGTGGGACCTGAGGTTCATTGTGTGGAGAGAAGTTATCCACACTGCTTCAGGAGTCTGATGGTTGTGGGGCAATAACTGTTCCCGTACCTGGTGTTGTGGGACCTGAGGCTGATTGTGGTGAGTGAAGTTATCCACACTGGTTCAGGAGCCTGATGGTTGTGGGATAACAACTGTTCCTGAACCTGGTGGTGTGGGACCTGAGGCTCATTGTGGGGAGAGAAATTAACCACACTGGTTCAGTTGCCTGATGGTTGAGGGGTAATAACTGTACCCAAACATCGTGGTGTGGGACCTGAGGCTCATTGTGGTCAGTGAAGTCACCCACGCTGGTACAGGAGCCTGATCCTTGTGGGGTAATAACTGTTCCCGAACCTGGTGGTGTGGGAACTGAGGCTCATTGTGGTGAGTGAAGTTCTCCACACCGGTTCAGGAGCCTGATGTTTGTGGGGTAATAACTGTTCCCGAACTTATTGGTGTGGGATCTGAGGCTGATTGTGGTGAGTGACGTAATCCACACTGGTTCAGGAGCCGGATGGTTGAGGGGTAATAACTGTACCCGAACGTCGTGGTGTGGGACCTGAGGCTCATTGTGGTGAGTGAAGGTATCCACACTGGTTCAGGAGCCTGGTGGTTGTGGGGTAACAACTGTTCCTGAACCTGGTGGTGTGTGACCTGAGGCTCATTGTGGGGAGAGAAGTTATCCACACTGGTTCAGGAGCCTGGTGGTTGTGGGGTAATAACTGTACCCGAACGTCGTGGTGTGGGACCTGAGGATCATTGTGGTGAGTGAAGGTATCCACACTGGTTCAGGAGGCTGATGGTTGAGGGGTAATAACTGTTCCCGAACCTGGTGGTGTGGGACCTGAGGCTCATTGTGGGGAGAGAAATTAACCACACTGGTTCAGGAGCCTGGTGGTTGTGGGGTAATAACTGTTCCTGAACCTGGTGGTGTGGGTCCTGAGGCTGATTGTGGGGAGAGAAATTAACCACACTGGTTCAGGAGCCTGGTGGTTGTGGGGTAATAACTGTTCCTGAACCTGGTGGTGTGGGTCCTGAGGCTGATTGTGGAGAGTGAAGTTCTCCACACTGGTTCAGGAGCCTGGTGGTTGTGGGGTAATAACTGTTCCTGAACCTGGTGGTGTGGGACCTGAGGCTGATTGTGGTGAGTGACGTAATCCACACTGGTTCAGGAGCCTGATGGTTGAGGGGTAATAACTGTACCCGAACGTCGTGGTGTGAGAACTGAGGCTCATTGTGGTCAGTGAAGTCACCCACGCTGGGTCAGGAGCCTGATCCTTGTGGGGTAATAACTGTTTCTGAACCTAGTGGTGTCGGACCTGAGGCTCATTGTGGTGTGTGAAGTTATCCACACTGGTTCAGGAGCCTGATGGTTGAGGGGTAATAACTGTTCCCGTACCTGGTGGTGTGGGACCTGAGGCTCATTGTGGTGAGTGAAGTTATCCACACTGGTTCAGGAGCCTGATGGTTGAGGGGTAATAACTGTACCCGAACGTCGTGGTGTGGGACCTGAGGCTCATTGTGGTGAGTGAAGGTATCCACACTGGTTCAGGAGGCTGATGGTTGAGGGGTAGTAACTGTTCCTGAACCTGGTGGTGTGGGACCTGAGGCTCATTGTGGTGAGTGACGTTATCCACACTGGTTCAGGAGCCTGATGGTTGTGGGGTAATAACTGTTCCCGAACCTGGTGGTGTGGGACCTGAGGCTCATTGTGGTGGGTGAAGTTACCCACACTGGTTCAGGAGGCTGATGGTTGAGGGGTAATAACTGTTCCCGAACCTGGTGGTGTGGGACCTGAGGCTCATTGTGGGGATAGAAGTTATCCACACTGGTTCAGGAGCCTGGTGGTTGTGGGGTACTAACTTTTTCTGAACATGGTGGTGTGGGACCTGAGGCTCAATGTGGTGAGTGAAGTTACACACACTGGTTCTGGAGCCTGATGGTTGTGGGGTAATAACTGTTCCTGAACCTGGTGGTGTGGGACCTCAGGCTCATTGTGGGGATAGAAATTAACCACACTGGTTCAGGAGCCTGGTGGTTGTGGGGTAATAACTGTTTCTGAACCTGGTTGTGTGTGACCTGAGGTGCATTGTGGGGAGTGAAGTTACCCACACTGGTTCAGGAGCCTGATGGTTGAGGGGTAGTAACTGTTCCCGAACCAGGTGGTGTGGGACCTGTGGCTCATTGTGGGGAGTGAAGTTATCCACACTGTTTCACGAGCCTGATGGTTGTGGGGTAATAACTGTTCCTGAACCTGGTGGTGTAGGACCTGAGGCTCATTGTGGTGAGTGAAGTTATACACACTGGTTCAGGAACCTGATGGTTGTGGGGTAATAACTGTTCCTGAACTTGCTGGTGTGGAACCTGAGGATCATTGTGGTGAGTGAAGTTATCCACACTGGTTCAGGAGCCTGATGGTTGAGGGGTAATTACTTTACCCAAACGTGGTTGTGTGGGACCTGAAGCTCATTGTGGGGTGTGAAGTTATCCACACTGGTTCAGGAGCCTGATGGTTGAGGGGTAATTACTGTACCCAAACGTGGTGGTGTGGGACCTGAAGCTCATTGTGGGGTGTGAAGTTAACCACACTGTTTCAGGAGCCTGGTGCTTGTGGGGTAATAACTGTTCCTGAACCTGGTGGTGTGGGACCTGAGGCTCATTGTGGGGAGTGAAATTAACCACACTGGTTCAGGAGCCTGAAGGTTGTGGGATAATAACTGTTCCTGAACCTGGTGGTGTGGGACCTGAGGCTCATTGTGGGGAGAGAAATTAACCACACTGGTTCAGTTGCCTGATGGTTGAGGGGTAATAACTGTACCCAAACATCGTGGTGTGGGACCTGAGGCTCATTGTGGTCAGTGAAGTCACCCACGCTGGTTCAGGAGCCTGATCCTTGTGGGGTAATAACTGTTCCCGAACCTGGTGGTGTGGGAACTGAGGCTCATTGTGGTGAGTGAAGTTCTCCACACCGGTTCAGGAGCCTGATGTTTGTGGGGTAATAACTGTTCCCGAACTTATTGGTGTGGGACCTGAGGCTGATTGTGGTGAGTGACGTAATCCACACTGGTTCAGGAGCCGGATGGTTGAGGGGTAATAACTGTACCCGAACGTCGTGGTGTGGGACCTGAGGCTCATTGTGGTGAGTGAAGGTATCCACACTGGTTCAGGAGCCTGGTGGTTGTGGGGTAACAACTGTTCCTGAACCTGGTGGTGTGTGACCTGAGGCTCATTGTGGGGAGAGAAGTTATCCACACTGGTTCAGGAGCCTGGTGGTTGTGGGGTAATAACTGTACCCGAACGTCGTGGTGTGGGACCTGAGGCTCATTGTGGTGAGTGAAGGTATCCACACTGGTTCAGGAGGCTGATGGTTGAGGGGTAATAACTGTTCCCGAACCTGGTGGTGTGGGACCTGAGGCTCATTGTGGGGAGAGAAATTAACCACACTGGTTCAGGAGCCTGGTGGTTGTGGGGTAATAACTGTTCCTGAACCTGGTGGTGTGGGTCCTGAGGCTGATTGTGGGGAGAGAAATTAACCACACTGGTTCAGGAGCCTGGTGGTTGTGGGGTAATAACTGTTCCTGAACCTGGTGGTGTGGGTCCTGAGGCTGATTGTGGAGAGTGAAGTTCTCCACACTGGTTCAGGAGCCTGATGGTTGTGGGGTAATGACTGTTCCCGAACCTGGTGGTGTGGGAATTGAGGCTCATTGTGGTGAGTGAAGTTCCCCACACCGGTTCAGGAGCCTGATGGTTGTGGTGTAATAACTGTTCCCGAACTTGGTTGTGTGGGACCTGAGGCTGATTGTGGTGAGTGACGTAATCCACACTGGTTCAGGAGCCTGATGGTTGAGGGGTAATAACTGTACCCGAACGTCGTGGTGTGAGAACTGAGGCTCATTGTGGTCAGTGAAGTCACCCACGCTGGGTCAGGAGCCTGATCCTTGTGGGGTAATAACTGTTTCTGAACCTAGTGGTGTCGGACCTGAGGCTCATTGTGGTGTGTGAAGTTATCCACACTGGTTCAGGAGCCTGATGGTTGAGGGGTAATAACTGTTCCCGTACCTGGTGGTGTGGGACCTGAGGCTCATTGTGGTGAGTGAAGTTATCCACACTGGTTCAGGAGCCTGATGGTTGAGGGGTAATAACTGTACCCGAACGTCGTGGTGTGGGACCTGAGGCTCATTGTGGTGAGTGAAGGTATCCACACTGGTTCAGGAGGCTGATGGTTGAGGGGTAGTAACTGTTCCTGAACCTGGTGGTGTGGGACCTGAGGCTCATTGTGGTGAGTGACGTTATCCACACTGGTTCAGGAGCCTGATGGTTGTGGGGTAATAACTGTTCCCGAACCTGGTGGTGTGGGACCTGAGGCTCATTGTGGTGGGTGAAGTTACCCACACTGGTTCAGGAGGCTGATGGTTGAGGGGTAATAACTGTTCCCGAACCTGGTGGTGTGGGACCTGAGGCTCATTGTGGGGATAGAAGTTATCCACACTGGTTCAGGAGCCTGGTGGTTGTGGGGTACTAACTTTTTCTGAACATGGTGGTGTGGGACCTGAGGCTCATTGTGGTGAGTGAAGTTACACACACTGGTTCTGGAGCCTGATGGTTGTGGGGTAATAACTGTTCCTGAACCTGGTGGTGTGGGACCTCAGGCTCATTGTGGGGATAGAAATTAACCACACTGGTTCAGGAGCCTGGTGGTTGTGGGGTAATAACTGTTTCTGAACCTGGTTGTGTGTGACCTGAGGTGCATTGTGGGGAGTGAAGTTACCCACACTGGTTCAGGAGCCTGATGGTTGAGGGGTAGTAACTGTTCCCGAACCAGGTGGTGTGGGACCTGTGGCTCATTGTGGGGAGTGAAGTTATCCACACTGTTTCACGAGCCTGATGGTTGTGGGGTAATAACTGTTCCTGAACCTGGTGGTGTAGGACCTGAGGCTCATTGTGGTGAGTGAAGTTATACACACTGGTTCAGGAACCTGATGGTTGTGGGGTAATAACTGTTCCTGAACTTGCTGGTGTGGAACCTGAGGATCATTGTGGTGAGTGAAGTTATCCACACTGCTTCAGGAGCCTGATGGTTGAGGGGTAATTACTTTACCCAAACGTGGTTGTGTGGGACCTGAAGCTCATTGTGGGGTGTGAAGTTATCCACACTGGTTCAGGAGCCTGATGGTTGAGGGGTAATTACTGTACCCAAACGTGGTGGTGTGGGACCTGAAGCTCATTGTGGGGTGTGAAGTTAACCACACTGTTTCAGGAGCCTGGTGCTTGTGGGGTAATAACTGTTCCTGAACCTGGTGGTGTGGGACCTGAGGCTCATTGTGGGGAGTGAAATTAACCACACTGGTTCAGGAGCCTGAAGGCTGTGGGATAATAACTGTTCCTGAACCTGGTGGTGTGGAACCTGAGGATCATTGTGGTGAGTGAAGTTATCCACACTGCTTCAGGAGCCTGATGGTTGAGGGGTAATTACTTTACCCAAACGTGGTTGTGTGGGACCTGAAGCTCATTGTGGGGTGTGAAGTTATCCACACTGGTTCAGGAGCCTGATGGTTGAGGGGTAATTACTGTACCCAAACGTGGTGGTGTGGGACCTGAAGCTCATTGTGGGGTGTGAAGTTAACCACACTGTTTCAGGAGCCTGGTGCTTGTGGGGTAATAACTGTTCCTGAACCTGGTGGTGTGGGACCTGAGGCTCATTGTGGGGAGTGAAATTAACCACACTGGTTCAGGAGCCTGAAGGTTGTGGGATAATAACTGTTCCTGAACCTGGTGGTGTGGGACCTGAGGCTGATTGTGGTGAGTGACGTAATCCACACTGGTTCAGTTGCCTGATGGTTGAGGGGTAATAACTGTACCCAAACATCGTGGTGTGGGACCTGAGGCTCATTGTGGTCAGTGAAGTCACCCACGCTGGTTCAGGAGCCTGATCCTTGTGGGGTAATAACTGTTCCCGAACCTGGTGGTGTGGGAACTGAGGCTCATTGTGGTGAGTGAAGTTCTCCACACCGGTTCAGGAGCCTGATGTTTGTGGGGTAATAACTGTTCCCGAACTTATTGGTGTGGGACCTGAGGCTGATTGTGGTGAGTGACGTTATCCACACTGGTTCAGGAGCCGGATGGTTGAGGGGTAATAACTGTACCCGAACGTCGTGGTGTGGGACCTGAGGCTCATTGTGGTGAGTGAAGGTATCCACACTGGTTCAGGAGCCTGGTGGTTGTGGGGTAACAACTGTTCCTGAACCTGGTGGTGTGTGACCTGAGGCTCATTGTGGGGAGAGAAGTTGTCCACACTGGTTCAGGAGCCTGGTGGTTGTGGGGTAATAACTGTACCCGAACGTCGTGGTGTGGGACCTGAGGCTCATTGTGGTGAGTGAAGGTATCCACACTGGTTCAGGAGGCTGATGGTTGAGGGGTAATAACTGTTCCCGAACCTGGTGGTGTGGGACCTGAGGCTCATTGTGGGGAGAGAAATTAACCACACTGGTTCAGGAGCCTGGTGGTTGTGGGGTAATAACTGTTCCTGAACCTGGTGGTGTGGGTCCTGAGGCTGATTGTGGTGGGTGAAGTTACCCACACTGGTTCAGGAGCCTGGTGGTTGTGGGGTAATAACTGTTCCTGAACCTGGTGGTGTGGGTCCTGAGGCTCATTGTGGGGATAGAAGTTATCCACACTGGTTCAGGAGCCTGGTGGTTGTGGGGTACTAACTTTTTCTGAACATGGTGGTGTGGGACCTGAGGCTCATTGTGGTGAGTGAAGTTACACACACTGGTTCTGGAGCCTGGTGGTTGTGGGGTACTAACTTTTTCTGAACATGGTGGTGTGGGACCTGAGGCTCATTGTGGTGAGTGAAGTTACACACACTGGTTCTGGAGCCTGATGGTTGTGGGGTAATAATTGTTCCTGAACCTGGTGGTGTGGGACCTGAGGCTCATTGTGGTGAGTGAAGGTATCCACACTGGTTCAGGGGCCTGATGGTTGTGGGGTAATAACTGTTCCTGAACCTGGTGGTGTGGGACCTCAGGCTCATTGTGGGGATAGAAATGAACCACACTGGTTCAGGAGCCTGGTGGTTGTGGGGTAATAACTGTTTCTGAACCTGGTTGTGTGTGACCTGAGGTGCATTGTGGGGAGTGAAGTTACCCACACTGGTTCAGGAGCCTGATGGTTGAGGGGTAGTAACTGTTCCTGAACCTGGTGGTGTGGCACCTGAGGCTCATTGTGGTGAGTGACGTTATCCACACTGGTTCAGGAGCCTGATGGTTGTGGGGTAATAACTGTTCCCGAACCTGGTGGTGTGGGACCTGAGGCTCATTGTGGTGAGTGAAGGTATCCACACTGGTTCAGGAGTCTGATGGTTGAGGGGTAATAACTGTTCCTGAACCTGGTGGTGTGGGACCTGAGGCTGATTGTGGTGAGTGACGTAATCCACACTGGTACAGGAGCCGGATGGTTGAGGGGTAATAACTGTACCCGAACGTCGTGGTGTGGGACCTGACGCTCATTGTGGTGAGTGAAGGTATCCACACTGGTTCAGGAGCCTGGTGGTTGTGGGGTAACAACTGTTCCTGAACCTGGTGGTGTGGGACCTGAGGCTCATTGTGGGGAGAGAAATTAACCACACTGGTTCAGGAGCCTGGTGGTTGTGGGGTAATAACTGTTCCTGAACCTGGTGGTGTGGAATCTAAGGCTCATTGTGATGAGTGAAGTTACCCACACTGGTTCAGGAGCCTGATGGTTGAGGGGTAATAACTGTTCCTGAACCTGGTTGTGTGGGACCTGAGGCTCATTGTGGTGAGTGAAGGTATCCACACTGATTCAGGAGTCTGATGGTTGAGGGGTAATAACTGTTCCTGAACCTGGTGGTGTGGGTCCTGAGGCTGATTGTGGAGAGTGAAGTTCTCCACACTGGTTCAGGAGCCTGATGGTTGTGGGGTAATGACTGTTCCCGAACCTGGTGGTGTGGGAATTGAGGCTCATTGTGGTGAGTGAAGTTCCCCACACCGGTTCAGGAGCCTGATGGTTGTGGGGTAATAACTGTTCCCGAACTTGGTTGTGTGGGTCCTGAGGCTGATTGTGGTGAGTGACGTAATCCACACTGGTTCAGGAGCCTGATGGTTGAGGGGTAATAACTGTACCCGAACGTCGTGGTGTGAGAACTGAGGCTCATTGTGGTCAGTGAAGTCACCCACGCTGGGTCAGGAGCCTGATCCTTGTGGGGTAATAACTGTTTCTGAACCTAGTGGTGTCGGACCTGAGGCTCCTTGTGGTGAGTGAAGTTATCCACACTGGTTCAGGAGCCTGATGGTTGAGGGGTAATAACTGTTCCCGTACCTGGTGGTGTGGGACCTGAGGCTCATTGTGGTGAGTGAAGTTATCCACACTGGTTCAGGAGCCTGATGGTTGAGGGGTAATAACTGTTCCCGTACCTGGTGGTGTGGGACCTGAGGCTCATTGTGGTGAGTGAAGTTATCCACACTGGTTCAGGAGCCTGATGGTTGAGGGGTAATAACTGTACCCGAACGTCGTGGTGTGGGACCTGAGGCTCATTGTGGTGAGTGAAGGTATCCACACTGGTTCAGGAGGCTGATGGTTGAGGGGTAGTAACTGTTCCTGAACCTGGTGGTGTGGGACCTGAGGCTCATTGTGGTGAGTGACGTTATCCACACTGGTTCAGGAGCCTGATGGTTGTGGGGTAATAACTGGTCCCGAACCTGGTGGTGTGGGACCTGAGGCTCATTGTGGTGGGTGAAGTTACCCACACTGGTTCAGGAGGCTGATGGTTGAGGGGTAATAACTGTTCCCGAACCTGGTGGTGTGGGACCTGAGGCTCATTGTGGGGATAGAAGTTATCCACACTGGTTCAGGAGCCTGGTGGTTGTGGGGTACTAACTTTTTCTGAACATGGTGGTGTGGGACCTGAGGCTCATTGTGGTGAGTGAAGTTACACACACTGGTTCTGGAGCCTGATGGTTGTGGGGTAATAACTGTTCCTGAACCTGGTGGTGTGGGACCTCAGGCTCATTGTGGGGATAGAAATTAACCACACTGGTTCAGGAGCCTGGTGGTTGTGGGGTAATAACTGTTTCTGAACCTGGTTGTGTGTGACCTGAGGTGCATTGTGGGGAGTGAAGTTACCCACACTGGTTCAGGAGCCTGATGGTTGAGGGGTAGTAACTGTTCCTGAACCTGGTGGTGTGGGACCTGAGGCTCATTGTGGTGAGTGACGTTATCCACACTGGTTCAGGAGCCTGATGGTTGTGGGGTAATAACTGTTCCCGAACCTGGTGGTGTGGGACCTGAGGCTCATTGTGGTGAGTGAAGGTATCCACACTGGTTCAGGAGTCTGATGGTTGAGGGGTAATAACTGTTCCTGAACCTGGTGGTGTGGGACCTGAGGCTGATTGTGGTGAGTGACGTAATCCACACTGGTACAGGAGCCGGATGGTTGAGGGGTAATAACTGTACCCGAACGTCGTGGTGTGGGACCTGAGGCTCATTGTGGTGAGTGAAGGTATCCACACTGGTTCAGGAGCCTGGTGGTTGTGGGGTAACAACTGTTCCTGAACCTGGTGGTGTGGGACCTGAGGCTCATTGTGGGGAGAGAAATTAACCACACTGGTTCAGGAGCCTGGTGGTTGTGGGGTAATAACTGTTCCTGAACCTGGTGGTGTGGAATCTAAGGCTCATTGTGATGAGTGAAGTTACCCACACTGGTTCAGGAGCCTGATGGTTGTGGGGTAATAACTGTTCCTGAACCTGGTTGTGTGGGACCTGAGGCTCATTGTGGTGAGTGAAGGTATCCACACTGGTTCAGGAGTCTGATGGTTGAGGGGTAATAACTGTTCCTGAACCTGGTGGTGTGGGACCTGAGGCTGATTGTGGTGAGTGACGTAATCCACACTGGTACAGGAGCCGGATGGTTGAGGGGTAATAACTGTACCCGAACGTCGTGGTGTGGGACCTGAGGCTCATTGTGGTGAGTGAAGTTATCCACACTGGTTCAGGAGCCTGGTGGTTGTGGGGTAACAACTGTTCCTGAACCTGGTGGTGTGGGACCTGAGGCTCATTGTGGGGAGAGAAATTAACCACACTGGTTCAGGAGCCTGGTGGTTGTGGGGTAATAACTGTTCCTGAACCTGGTGGTGTGGAATCTAAGGCTCATTGTGATGAGTGAAGTTACCCACACTGGTTCAGGAGCCTGATGGTTGTGGGGTAATAACTGTTCCTGAACCTGGAGGTGTGGCACCTGAGGTTCATTGTGTGGAGAGAAGTTATCCATACTGTTTCAGGAGCCTGGTGGTTGTGGGGTAATAACTGTACCCGAACGTCGTGGTGTGGGACCTGAGGCTCATTGTGGTCAGTGAAGGTATCCACACTGGTTCAGGAGGCTGATGGTTGAGGGGTAATAACTGTTCCCGAACCTGGTGGTGTGGGACCTGAGGCTCATTGTGGGGAGAGAAATTAACCACATTGGTTCAGGAGCCTGGTGGTTGTGGGGTAATAACTGTTCCCGAACCTGGTGGTGTGTGACCTGAGGCGCATTGTGGGGAGCGAAGTTATCCACACTGGTTCAGGAGCCTGATGGTTGTGGGGTAATAACTGTTCCCGAACCTGGTGGTGTGGGAACTGAGGCTCATTGTGGTGAGTGAAGTTCCCCACACCGGTTCAGGAGCCTGATGGTTGTGGGGTAATAACTGCTCCCGAACTTGGTTGTGTGGGACCTGAGGCTGATTGTGGTGAGTGACGTAATCCACACTGGTACAGGAGCCTGATGGTTGAGGGGTAATAACTGTACCCGAACGTCGTGGTGTGAGAACTGAGGCTCATTGTGGTCAGTGAAGTCACCCACGCTGGGTCAGGAGCCTGATCCTTGTGGGGTAATAACTGTATCTGAACCTGGTGGTGTCGGACCTGAGGCTCCTTGTGGTGAGTGAAGTTATCCACACAGGTTCAGGAGCCTGATGGTTGAGGGGTAATAACTGTTCCCGTACCTGGTGGTGTGGGACCTGAGGCTGATTGTGGTGAGTGAAGTTACACACACTGTTTCACGAGCCTGATGGTTGTGGGGTAATAACTGTTCCTGAACCTGGTGGTGTAGGACCTGAGGCTCATTGTGGTGAGTGAAGTTATCCACACTGGTTCAGGAGCCTGATGGTTGTGGGGTAATAACTGTTCCTGAACTTGGTGGTGTGGAATCTGAGGATCATTGTGGTGAGTGAAGTTATCCACACTGCTTCAGGAGCCTGATGGTTGAGGGGTAATTACTGTACCCAAACATGGTTGTGTGGGACCTGAAGCTCATTGTGGGGTGTGAGGTTATCCACACTGGTTCAGGAGCCTGATGGTTGAGGGGTAATTACTGTACCCAAACGTGGTGGTGTGGGACCTGAAGCTCATTGTGGGGTGTGAAGTTAACCACACTGTTTCAGGAGCCTGATGGTTGAGGGGTAGTAACTGTTCCTGAACCTGGTGGTGTGGGACCTGAGGCTCATTGTGGTAAGTGACGTTATCAACACTGGTTCAGGAGCCTGATGGTTGTGGGGTAATAACTGTTCCCGAACCTGGTGGTGTGGGACCTGAGGCTCATTGTGGTGAGTGAAGGTATCCACACTGGTTCAGGAGTCTGATGGTTGAGGGGTAATAACTGTTCCTGAACCTGGTGGTGTGGGACCTCAGGCTCATTGTGGGGATAGAAATTAACCACACTGGTTCAGGAGCCTGGTGGTTGTGGGGTAATAACTGTTTCTGAACCTGGTTGTGTGTGACCTGAGGTGCATTGTGGGGAGTGAAGTTACCCACACTGGTTCAGGAGCCTGCTGGTTGTGGGGTAACAACTGTTCCTGAACCTGGTGGTGTGGGACCTGAGGCTCATTGTGGGGAGAGAAATTAACCACTCTGGTTCAGGAGCCTGGTGGTTGTGGGGTAATAACTGTTCCTGAACCTGGTGGTGTGGGACCTGAGGCTCATTGTGGGGAGAGAAAGTAACCACACTAGTTCAGGAGCCTGATGGTTGTGGGGTAATAACTGTTCCTGAACCTGGTTGTGTGGGACCTGAGGCTCATTGTGGGGAGAGAAATTAACCACACTGGTTCAGAAGCCTGAAGGTTGTGGGATAATAACTGTACCCGAACGTCGTGGTGTGGGACCTGAGGCTCATTGTGGTGGGTGAAGTTACCCACACTGGTTCAGGAGGCTGATGGTTGAGGGGTAATAACTGTTCCCGAACCTGGTGGTGTGGGACCTGAGGCTCATTGTGGTGAGTGAAGTTACACACACTGGTTCTGGAGCCTGGTGGTTGTGGGGTACTAACTTTTTCTGAACATGGTGGTGTGGGACCTGAGGCTCATTGTGGTGAGTGAAGTTACACACACTGGTTCTGGAGCCTGATGGTTGTGGGGTAATAACTGTTCCGGAACCTGGTGGTGTGGAATCTGAGGCTCATTGTGGTGAGTGAATTTACACACACTGGTTCAGGGGCCTGATGGTTGTGGGGTAATAACTGATCCTGAACTTGGATGTGTGGGACCTGTGGCTCATTGTGGGGAGTGAAGTTACCCACACTGGTTCAGGAGCCTGATGGTTGTGGGGTAGTAACTGTTCCTGAATCTGCTGGTGTGGGACCTGAGGCTCATTGTGGTGAGTGACGTTATCCACACTGGTTCAGGAGCCTGATGGTTGTGGGGTAATAACTGTTCCCGAACCTGGTGGTCTGGGACCTGAGGCTCATTGTGGTGAGTGAAGGTATCCACACTTTTTCAGGAGTCTGATGGTTGAGGGGTAATAACTGTTCCTGAACCTGGTGGTGTGGGACCTGAGGCTCATTGTGGGGGTAGAAATTAACCACACTGGTTCAGGAGTCTGATGGTTGAGGGGTAATAACTGTTCCTGAACCTGGTGGTGTGGGACCTCAGGCTCATTGTGGGGGTAGAAATTAACCACACTGGTTCAGGAGCCTGGTGGTTGTGGGGTAATAACTGTTTCTGAACCTGGTTGTGTGTGACCTGAGGTGCATTGTGGGGAGTGAAGTTACCCACACTGGTTCAGGAGCCTGCTGGTTGTGGGGTAACAACTGTTCCTTAACCTGGTGGTGTGGGACCTGAGGCTGATTGTGGTGAGTGACGTAATCCACACTGGTACAGGAGCCTGATGGTTGAGGGGTAATAACTGTACCCGAACGTCGTGGTGTGAGAACTGAGGCTCATTGTGGTCAGTGAAGTCACCCACGCTGGGTCAGGAGCCTGATCCTTGTGGGGTAATAACTGTATCTGAACCTGGTGGTGTCGGACCTGAGGCTCCTTGTGGTGAGTGAAGTTATCCACACAGGTTCAGGAGCCTGATGGTTGAGGGGTAATAACTGTTCCCGTACCTGGTGGTGTGGGACCTGAGGCTGATTGTGGTGAGTGAAGTTACACACACTGGTTCTGGAGCCTGATGGTTGTGGGGTAATATCTGTTCCCGAACCAGGTGGTGGGGGACCTGTGGCTCATTGTGGGGAGTGAAGTTATCCACACTGTTTCACGAGCCTGGTGGTTGTGGGGTAATAACTGATCCTGAACCTGGTGGTGTAGAACCTGAGGCTCATTGTGGTGAGTGACGTTATCCACACTGGTTCAGGAACCTGATGGTTTTGGGGTAATAACTGTTCCTGAACTTGGTGGTGTGGAACCTGAGGATCATTGTGGTGAGTGAAGTTATCCACACTGCTTCAGGAGCCTGATGGTTGAGGGGTAATTACTGTACCCAAACATGGTTGTGTGGGACCTGAAGCTCATTGTGGGGTGTGAGGTTATCCACACTGGTTCAGGAGCCTGATGGTTGAGGGGTAATTACTGTACCCAAACGTGGTGGTGTGGGACCTGAAGCTCATTGTGGGGTGTGAAGTTAACCACACTGTTTCAGGAGCCTGATGGTTGAGGGGTAGTAACTGTTCCTGAACCTGGTGGTGTGGGACCTGAGGCTCATTGTGGTAAGTGACGTTATCAACACTGGTTCAGGAGCCTGATGGTTGTGGGGTAATAACTGTTCCCGAACCTGGTGGTGTGGGACCTGAGGCTCATTGTGGTGAGTGAAGGTATCCACACTGGTTCAGGAGTCTGATGGTTGAGGGGTAATAACTGTTCCTGAACCTGGTGGTGTGGGACCTCAGGCTCATTGTGGGGATAGAAATTAACCACACTGGTTCAGGAGCCTGGTGGTTGTGGGGTAATAACTGTTTCTGAACCTGGTTGTGTGTGACCTGAGGTGCATTGTGGGGAGTGAAGTTACCCACACTGCTTCAGGAGCCTGCTGGTTGTGGGGTAACAACTGTTCCTGAACCTGGTGGTGTGGGACCTGAGGCTCATTGTGGGGAGAGAAATTAACCACTCTGGTTCAGGAGCCTGGTGGTTGTGGGGTAATAACTGTTCCTGAACCTGGTGGTGTGGGACCTGAGGCTCATTGTGGGGAGAGAAAGTAACCACACTAGTTCAGGAGCCTGATGGTTGTGGGGTAATAACTGTTCCTGAACCTGGTTGTGTGGGACCTGAGGCTCATTGTGGGGAGAGAAATTAACCACACTGGTTCAGAAGCCTGAAGGTTGTGGGATAATAACTGTACCCAAACGTGGTGGTGTGGGACCTGAAGCTCATTGTGGGGTGTGAAGTTAACCACACTGTTTCAGGAGCCTGATGGTTGAGGGGTAGTAACTGTTCCTGAACCTGGTGGTGTGGGACCTGAGGCTCATTGTGGTAAGTGACGTTATCAACACTGGTTCAGGAGCCTGATGGTTGTGGGGTAATAACTGTTCCCGAACCTGGTGGTGTGGGACCTGAGGCTCATTGTGGTGAGTGAAGGTATCCACACTGGTTCAGGAGTCTGATGGTTGAGGGGTAATAACTGTTCCTGAACCTGGTGGTGTGGGACCTCAGGCTCATTGTGGGGATAGAAATTAACCACACTGGTTCAGGAGCCTGGTGGTTGTGGGGTAATAACTGTTTCTGAACCTGGTTGTGTGTGACCTGAGGTGCATTGTGGGGAGTGAAGTTACCCACACTGCTTCAGGAGCCTGCTGGTTGTGGGGTAACAACTGTTCCTGAACCTGGTGGTGTGGGACCTGAGGCTCATTGTGGGGAGAGAAATTAACCACTCTGGTTCAGGAGCCTGGTGGTTGTGGGGTAATAACTGTTCCTGAACCTGGTGGTGTGGGACCTGAGGCTCATTGTGGGGAGAGAAAGTAACCACACTAGTTCAGGAGCCTGATGGTTGTGGGGTAATAACTGTTCCTGAACCTGGTTGTGTGGGACCTGAGGCTCATTGTGGGGAGAGAAATTAACCACACTGGTTCAGAAGCCTGAAGGTTGTGGGATAATAACTGTACCCGAACGTCGTGGTGTGGGACCTGAGGCTCATTGTGGTGGGTGAAGTTACCCACACTGGTTCAGGAGGCTGATGGTTGAGGGGTAATAACTGTTCCCGAACCTGGTGGTGTGGGACCTGAGGCTCATTGTGGTGAGTGAAGTTACACACACTGGTTCTGGAGCCTGATGGTTGTGGGGTAATAACTGTTCCGGAACCTGGTGGTGTGGAATCTGAGGCTCATTGTGGTGAGTGAATTTACACACACTGGTTCAGGGGCCTGATGGTTGTGGGGTAATAACTGATCCTGAACTTGGATGTGTGGGACCTGTGGCTCATTGTGGGGAGTGAAGTTATCCACACTGGTTCAGGAGCCTGATGGTTGAGGGGTAATATCTGTTCCCGAACCAGGTGGTGTGGGACCTGTGGCTCATTGTGGGGAGTGAAGTTATCCACACTGTTTCACGAGACTGATGGTTGTGTGGTAATAACTGTTCCTGAACCTGATGGTGTAGGACCTGAGGCTCATTGTGGTGAGTGAAGTTATACACACTGGTTCAGGAACCTGATGGTTGTGGGGTAATAACTGTTCCTGAACTTGCTGGTGTGGAACCTGAGGATCATTGTGGTGAGTGAAGTTATCCACACTGCTTCAGGAGCCTGATGGTTGAGGGGTAATTACTGTACCCAAACGTGGTTGTGTGGGACCTGAAGCTCATTGTGGGGTGTGAAGTTATCCACACTGGTTCAGGAGCCTGATGGTTGAGGGGTAATTACTGTACCCAAACGTGGTGGTGTGGGACCTGAAGCTCATTGTGGGGTGTGAAGTTAACCACACTGTTTCAGGAGCCTGATGGTTGAGGGGTAGTAACTGTTCCTGAATCTGCTGGTGTGGGACCTGAGGCTCATTGTGGTGAGTGACGTTATCCACACTGGTTCAGGAGCCTGATGGTTGTGGGGTAATAACTGTTCCCGAACCTGGTGGTCTGGGACCTGAGGCTCATTGTGGTGAGTGAAGGTATCCACACTTTTTCAGGAGTCTGATGGTTGAGGGGTAATAACTGTTCCTGAACCTGGTGGTGTGGGACCTCAGGCTCATTGTGGGGGTAGAAATTAACCACACTGGTTCAGGAGCCTGGTGGTTGTGGGGTAATAACTGTTTCTGAACCTGGTTGTGTGTGACCTGAGGTGCATTGTGGGGAGTGAAGTTACCCACACTGGTTCAGGAGCCTGCTGGTTGTGGGGTAACAACTGTTCCTTAACCTGGTGGTGTGGGACCTGAGGCTCATTGTGGGGAGAGAAATTAACCACTCTGGTTCAGGAGCCTGGTGGTTGTGGGGTAATAACTGTTCCTGAACCTGGTGGTGTGGGACCTGAGGCTCATTGTGGGGAGAGAAAGTAACCACACTGGTTCAGGAGCCTGATGGTTGTGGGGTAATAACTGTTCCTGAACCTGGTGGTGTGGGACCTGAGGCTCATTGTGGGGAGAGAAATTAACCACACTGGTTCAGGAGCCTGAAGGTTGTGGGATAATAACTGTTCCTGAACTTGGTGGTGTGGAACCTGAGGATCATTGTGGTGAGTGAAGTTATCCACACTGCTTCAGGAGCCTGATGGTTGAGGGGTAATTACTGTACCCAAACGTGGTTGTGTGGGACCTGAAGCTCATTGTGGGGTGTGAAGTTATCCACACTGGTTCAGGAGCCTGATGGTTGAGGGCTAATTACTGTACCCAAACGTGGTGGTGTGGGACCTGAAGCTCATTGTGGGGTGTGAAGTTAACCACACTATTTCAGGAGCCTGATTGTTGAGGGGTAGTAACTGTTCCTGAACCTGGTGGTGAGGGACCTGAGGCTCATTGTGGTGAGTGACGTTATCCACACTGGTTCAGGAGCCTGATGGTTGTGGGGTAATAACTGTTCCCGAACCTGTTGGTGTGGGACCTGAGGCTCATTGTGGTGAGTGAAGGTATCCACACTGGTTCAGGAGTCTGATGGTTGAGGGGTAATAACTGTTCCTGAACCTGGTGGTGTAGGACCTCAGGCTCATTGTGGGGATAGAAATTAACCAGACTGGTTCAGGAGCCTGGTGGTTGTGGGGTAATAACTGTTTCTGAACCAGGTTGTGTGTGACCTGAGGTGAATTGTGGGGAGTGAAGTTACCCACACTGGTTCAGGAGCCTGCTGGTTGTGGGGTAACAACTGTTCCTGAACCTGGTGGTGTGGGACCTGAGGCTCATTGAGGGGAGTGAAATTAACCACACTGGTTCAGGAGCCTGAAGGTTGTGGGATAATAAATGTTCCTGAACCTGGTGGTGTGGGACCTGAGGTTCATTGTGTGGAGAGAAGTTATCCACACTGCTTCAGGAGTCTGATGGTTGTGGGGTAATAACTGTTCCCGTACCTGGTGGTGTAGGACCTGAGGCTGATTGTGGTGAGTGAAGTTATCCACACTGGTTCAGGAGCCTGATGGTTGTGGGGTAACAACTGTTCCTGAACCTGGTGGTGTGGGACCTGAGGCTCATTGTGGGGAGAGAAATTAACCACACTGGTTCAGTTGCCTGATGGTTGAGGGGTAATAACTGTACCCGTACCTGGTGGTGTGGGAACTGAGGCTCATTGTGGTGAGTGAAGTTCTCCACACCGGTTCAGGAGCCTGATGTTTGTGGGGTAATAACTGTTCCCGAACTTATTGGTGTGGGACCTGAGGCTGATTGTGGTGAGTGACGTAATCCACACTGGTTCAGGAGCCGGATGGTTGAGGGGTAATAACTGTACCCGAACGTCGTGGTGTGGGACCTGAGGCTCATTGTGGTGAGTGAAGGTATCCACACTGGTTCAGGAGCCTGGTGGTTGTGGGGTAACAACTGTTCCTGAACCTGGTGGTGTGGGACCTGAGGCTCATTGTGGGGAGAGAAGTTATCCACACTGGTTCAGGAGCCTGGTGGTTGTGGGGTAATAACTGTACCCGAACGTCGTGGTGTGGGACCTGAGGCTCATTGTGGTGAGTGAAGGTATCCACACTGGTTCAGGAGGCTGATGTTTGAGGGGTAATAACTGTTCCCGAACCTGGTGGTGTGGGACCTGAGGCTCATTGTGGGGAGCGAAATTAACCACACTGGTTCAGGAGCCTGGTGGTTGTGGGGTAATAACTGTTCCTGAACCTGGTGGTGTGGGTCCTGAGGCTGATTGTGGGGAGAGAAATTAACCACACTGGTTCAGGAGCCTGATGGTTGTGGGGTAATGACTGTTCCCGAACCTGGTGGTGTGGGAATTGAGGCTCATTGTGGTGAGTGAAGTTCCCCACACCGGTTCAGGAGCCTGATGGTTGTGGGGTAATAACTGTTCCCGAACTTGGTTGTGTGGGACCTGAGGCTGATTGTGGTGAGTGACGTAATCCACACTGGTTCAGGAGCCTGATGGTTGAGGGGTAATAACTGTACCCGAACGTCGTGGTGTGAGAACTGAGGCTCATTGTGGTCAGTGAAGTCACCCACGCTGTGTCAGGAGCCTGATCCTTGTGGTGTAATAACTGTTTCTGAACCTAGTGGTGTCGGACCTGAGGCTCCTTGTGGTGAGTGAAGTTATCCACACTGGTTCAGGAGCCTGATGGTTGAGGGGTAATAACTGTTCCCGTACCTGGTGGTGTGGGACCTGAGGCTCATTGTGGTGAGTGAAGTTATCCACACTGGTTCAGGAGCCTGATGGTTGAGGGGTAATAACTGTACCCGAACGTCGTGGTGTGGGACCTGAGGCTCATTGTGGTGAGTGAAGGTATCCACACTGGTTCAGGAGGCTGATGGTTGAGGGGTAGTAACTGTTCCTGAACCTGGTGGTGTGGGACCTGAGGCTCATTGTGGTGAGTGACGTTATCCACACTGGTTCAGGAGCCTGATGGTTGTGGGGTAATAACTGTTCCCGAACCTGGTGGTGTGGGACCTGAGGCTCATTGTGGTGAGTGAAGGTATCCACACTGGTTCAGGAGTCTGATGGTTGAGGGGTAATAACTGTTCCTGAACCTGGTGGTGTGGGACCTCAGGCTCATTGTGGGGATAGAAATTAACCACACTGGTTCAGGAGCCTGGTGGTTGTGGGGTAATAACTGTTTCTGAACCTGGTTGTGTGTGACCTGAGGTGCATTGTGGGGAGTGAAGTTACCCACACTGGTTCAGGAGCCTGCTGGTTGTGGGGTAACAACTGTTCCTGAACCTGGTGGTGTGGGACCTGAGGCTCATTGTGGGGAGAGAAATTAACCACTCTGGTTCAGGAGCCTGGTGGTTGTGGGGTAATAACTGTTCCTGAACCTGGTGGTGTGGGACCTGAGGCTCATTGTGGGGAGAGAAAGTAACCACACTAGTTCAGGAGCCTGATGGTTGTGGGGTAATAACTGTTCCTGAACCTGGTTGTGTGGGACCTGAGTCTCATTGTGGGGAGAGAAATTAACCACACTGGTTCAGGAGCCTGAAGGTTGTGGGATAATAACTGTACCCGAACGTCGTGGTGTGGGACCTGAGGCTCATTGTGGTGGGTGAAGTTACCCACACTGGTTCAGGAGGCTGATGGTTGAGGGGTAATAACTGTTCCCGAACCTGGTGGTGTGGGACCTGAGGCTCATTGTGGGGATAGAAGTTATCCACACTGGTTCAGGAGCCTGGTGGTTGTGGGGTACTAACTTTTTCTGAACATGGTGGTGTGGGACCTGAGGCTCATTGTGGTGAGTGAAGTTACACACACTGGTTCTGGAGCCTGGTGGTTGTGGGGTACTAACTTTTTCTGAACATGGTGGTGTGGGACCTGAGGCTCATTGTGGTGAGTGAAGTTACACACACTGGTTCTGGAGCCTGATGGTTGTGGGGTAATAACTGTTCCGGAACCTGGTGGTGTGGAATCTGAGGCTCATTGTGGTGAGTGAATTTACACACACTGGTTCAGGGGCCTGATGGTTGTGGGGTAATAACTGATCCTGAACTTGGATGTGTGGGACCTGTGGCTCATTGTGGGGAGTGAAGTTATCCACACTGGTTCAGGAGCCTGATGGTTGAGGGGTAATATCTGTTCCCGAACCAGGTGGTGTGGGACCTGTGGCTCATTGTGGGGAGTGAAGTTATCCACACTGTTTCACGAGCCTGATGGTTGTGGGGTAATAACTGTTCCTGAACCTGGTGGTGTAGGACCTGAGGCTCATTGTGGTGAGTGAAGTTATACACACTGGTTCAGGAACCTGATGGTTGTGGGGTAATAACTGTTCCTGAACTTGCTGGTGTGGAACCTGAGGATCATTGTGGTGAGTGAAGTTATCCACACTGCTTCAGGAGCCTGATGGTTGAGGGGTAATTACTGTACCCAAACGTGGTTGTGTGGGACCTGAAGCTCATTGTGGGGTGTGAAGTTATCCACACTGGTTCAGGAGCCTGATGGTTGAGGGGTAATTATTGTACCCAAACGTGGTGGTGTGGGACCTGAAGCTCATTGTGGGGTGTGAAGTTAACCACACTGTTTCAGGAGCCTGATGGTTGAGGGGTAGTAACTGTTCCTGAATCTGCTGGTGTGGGACCTGAGGCTCATTGTGGTGAGTGACGTTATCCACACTGGTTCAGGAGCCTGATGGTTGTGGGGTAATAACTGTTCCCGAACCTGGTGGTGTGGGACCTGAGGCTCATTGTGGTGAGTGAAGTTATCCACACTGGTTCAGGAGTCTGATGGTTGAGGGGTAATAACTGTTCCTGAACCTGGTGGTGTGGGACCTCAGGCTCATTGTGGGGATAGAAATTAACCACACTGGTTCAGGAGCCTGGTGTTTGTGGGGTAATAACTGTTTCTGAACCTGGTTATGTGTGACCTGAGGTGCATTGTGGGGAGTGAAGTTACCCACACTGGTTCAGGAGCCTGCTGGTTGTGGGGTAACAACTGTTCCTTAACCTGGTGGTGTGGGACCTGAGGCTCCTTGTGGGGAGAGAAATTAACCACTCTGGTTCAGGAGCCTGGTGGTTGTGGGGTAATAACTGTTCCTGAACCTGGTGGTGTGGGACCTGTGGCTCATTGTGGGGAGAGAAATTAACCACACTGGTTCAGGAGCCTGATGGTTGTGGGGTAATAACTGTTCCTGAACCTGGTGGTGTGGGACCTGAGGCTCATTGTGGGGAGAGAAATTAACCACACTGGTTCAGGAGCCTGAAGGTTGTGGGATAATAACTGTTCCTGAACTTGGTGGTGTGGAACCTGAGGATCATTGTGGTGAGTGAAGTTATCCACACTGCTTCAGGAGCCTGATGGTTGAGGGGTAATTACTGTACCCAAACGTGGTTGTGTGGGACCTGAAGCTCATTGTGGGGTGTGAAGTTATCCACACTGGTTCAGGAGCCTGATGGTTGAGGGCTAATTACTGTACCCAAACGTGGTGGTGTGGGACCTGAAGCTCATTGTGGGGTGTGAAGTTAACCACACTGATTCAGGAGCCTGATGGTTGAGGGGTAGTAACTGTTCCTGAACCTGGTGGTGTGGGACCTGAGGCTCATTGTGGGGAGAGAAGTTATCCACACTGGTTCAGGAGCCTGATGGTTGTGGGGTAATAACTGTTCCCGAACCTGGTGGTGTGGGACCTGAGGCTCATTGTGGTGAGTGAAGGTATCCACACTGGTTCAGGAGTCTGATGGTTGAGGGGTAATAACTGTTCCTGAACCTGGTGGTGTGGGACCTCAGGCTCATTGTGGGGATAGAAATTAACCAGACTGGTTCAGGAGCCTGGTGGTTGTGGGGTAATAACTGTTTCTGAACCTGGTTGTGTGTGACCTGAGGTGCATTGTGGGGAGTGAAGTTACCCACACTGGTTCAGGAGCCTGCTGGTTGTGGGGTAACAACTGTTCCTGAACCTGGTGGTGTGGGACCTGAGGCTCATTGTGGGGAGAGAAATTAACCACTCTGGTTCAGGAGCCTGGTGGTTGTGGGGTAATAACTGTTCCTCAACCTGGTGGTGTGGGACCTGAGGCTCATTGTGGGGAGTGAAATTAACCACACTGGTTCAGTTGCCTGATGGTTGAGGGGTAATAACTGTACCCAAACATCGTGGTGTGGGACCTGAGGCTCATTGTGGTCAGTGAAGTCACCCACGCTGGTTCAGGAGCCTGATCCTTGTGGGGTAATAACTGTTCCCGAACCTGGTGGTGTGGGAACTGAGGCTCATTGTGGTGAGTGAAGTTCTCCACACCGGTTCAGGAGCCTGATGTTTGTGGGGTAATAACTGTTCCCGAACTTATTGGTGTGGGACCTCTGGCTCATTGTGGTGAGTGACGTAATCCACACTGGTTCAGGAGCCTGGTGGTTGTGGGGTAACAACTGTTCCTGAACCTGGTGGTGTGGGACCTGAGGCTCATTGTGGGGAGAGAAGTTATCCACACTGGTTCAGGAGCCCGGTGGTTGTGGGGTAATAACTGTACCCGAACGTCGTGGTGTGGGACCTGAGGCTCATTGTGGTGAGTGAAGGTATCCACACTGGTTCAGGAGGCTGATGGTTGAGGGGTAATAACTGTTCCCGAACCTGGTGGTGTGGGACCTGAGGCTCATTGTGGGGAGAGAAAATAACCACACTGGTTCAGGAGCCTGGTGGTTGTGGGGTAATAACTGTTCCTGAACCTGGTGGTGTGGATCCTGAGGCTGATTGTGGGGAGAGAAATTAACCACACTGGTTCAGGAGCCTGGTGGTTGTTGGGTAATAACTGTTCCTGAACCTGGTGGTGTGGGTCCTGAGGCTGATTGTGGAGAGTGAAGTTCTCCACACTGGTTCAGGAGCCTGATGGTTGTGGGGTAATGACTGTTCCCGAACCTGGTGGTGTGGGAATTGAGGCTCATTGTGGTGAGTGAAGTTCCCCACACCGGTTCAGGAGCCTGATGGTTGTGGGGTAATAACTGTTCCCGAACTTGGTTGTGTGGGACCTGAGGCTGATTGTGATGAGTGACGTAATCCACACTGGTTCAGGAGCCTGATGGTTGAGGGGTAATAACTGTACCCGAACGTCGTGGTGTGAGAACTGAGGCTCATTGTGGTCAGTGAAGTCACCCACGCTGGGTCAGGAGCCTGATCCTTGTGGGGTAATAACTGTTTCTGAACCTAGTGGTGTCGGACCTGAGGCTCCTTGTGGTGAGTGAAGTTATCCACACTGGTTCAGGAGCCTGATGGTTGAGGGGTAATAACTGTTCCCGTACCTGGTTGTGTGGGACCTGAGGCTCATTGTGGTGAGTGAAGTTATCCACACTGGTTCAGGAGCCTGATGGTTGAGGGGTAATAACTGTACCCGAACGTCGTGGTGTGGGACCTGAGGCTCATTGTGGTGAGTGAAGGTATCCACACTGGTTCAGGAGGCTGATGGTTGAGGGGTAATAACTGTTCCCGAACCTGGTGGTGTGGGACCTGAGGCTCATTGTGGGGATTGAAATTAACCACACTGGTTCAGGAGCCTGGTGGTTGCCGGGTAATAACTGTTTCTGAACCTGTTGGTGTGTGACCTGAGGCGCATTGTGGGGAGTGAAGTTATCCACACTGGTTCAGGGGCCTGATGGTTGAGGGGCAATAAATGTTCCCGAACCAGGTTGTGTGGGACCTCTGGCTCATTGTGGGGAGTGAAGTTATCCACACTGGTTCAGGAGCCTGGTGGTTGTGGGGTACTAACTTTTTCTGAACATGGTGGTGTGGGACCTGAGGCTCATTGTGGTGAGTGAAGTTACACACACTGGTTCTGGAGCCTGATGGTTGTGGGGTAATAACTGTTCCCGATCCTGGTGTTGTGGAATCTGAGGCTCATTGTGGTGAGTGAATTTACACACACTGGTTCAGGGGCCTTATGGTTGTGGGGTAATAACTGATCCTGAACTTGGAGGTGTGGGACCTGTGGCTCATTGTGGGGAGTGAAGTTATCCACACTGGTTCAGGGGCCTGATGGTTGAGGGGTAATATCTGTTCCCGAACCAGGTGGTGTGGGACCTGAGGATCATTGTGGTGAGTGAAGTTATCCACACTGCTTCAGGAGCCTGATGGTTGAGAGGTAATTACTGTACCCAAACGTGGTTGTGTGGGTCCTGAAGCTCATTGCGGGGTGTGAAGTTATCCACACTGGTTCAGGAGCCTGATGGTTGAGGGGTAATTACTGTACCCAAACGTGGTGGTGTGGGACCTGAAGCTCATTGTGGGGTGTGAAGTTAACCACACTGTTTCAGGAGCCTGATGGTTGAGGGGTAGTAACTGTTCCTGAACCTGGTGGTGTGGGACCAGAGGCTCATTGTGGTGAGTGAAGGTATCCACACTGGTTCAGGAGCCTGGTGGTTGTGGGGTAACAACTGTTCCTGAACCTGGTGGTGTGGGACCTGAGGCTCATTGTGGGGAGAGAAATTAACCACACTGGTTCAGGAGCCTGTTGGTTGTGGGGTAATAATTATTCCTGAACCTGGAGGTGTGGAATCTAAGGCTCATTGTGATGAGTGAAGTTACCCACATTGGTTCAGGAGCCTGATGGTTGTGGGGTAATAACTGTTCCTGAACCTGGAGGTGTGGCACCTGAGGTTCATTGTGTGGAGAGAAGTTATCCACACTGGTTCAGGAGCCTGGTGGTTGTGGGGTAATAACTGTTCCCGTACCTGGTGGTGTGGGACCTGAGGCTGATTGTGGTGAGTGAAGTTATCCACACTGGTTCAGGAGCCTGATGGTTGTGGGGTAACAACTGTTCCTGAACCTGGTGGTGTGGGACCTGAGGCTCATTGTGGGGGAGAGAAATTAACCACACTGGTTCAGTTGCCTGATGGTTGAGGGGTAATAACTGTACCCAAACATCGTGGTGTGGGACCTGAGGCTCATTGTGGTCAGTGAAGTCACCCACGCTGGTTCAGGAGCCTGATCCTTGTGGGGTAATAACTGTTCCCGAACCTGGTGGTGTGGGAACTGAGGCTCATTGTGGTGAGTGAAGTTCTCCACACCGGTTCAGGAGCCTGATGTTTGTGGGGTAATAACTGTTCCCGAACTTATTGGTGTGGGACCTGAGGCTGATTGTGGGGAGAGAAATAAACCACACTGGTTCAGGAGCCTGGTGGTTGTGGGGTAATAACTGTTCCTGAACCTGGTGGTGTGGGTCCTGAGGCTGATTGTGGTGAGTGAAGTTATCCACACTGGTTCAGGAGCCTGGTGGTTGTGGGGTAATAACTGTTCCCGAACCTGGTGGTGTGTGACCTGAGGCGCATTGTGGGGAGCGAAGTTATCCACACTGGTTCAGGAGCCTGATGGTTGTGGGGTAATAACTGTTCCCGAACCTGGTGGTGTGGGACATGAGGCTCATTGTGGAGAGAGAAGTTCTCCACACTGGTTCAGGAGCCTGATGGTTGTGGGGTAATGACTGTTCCCGAACCTGGTGGTGTGGGAATTGAGGCTCATTGTGGTGAGTGAAGTTCCCCACACCGGTTCAGGAGCCTGATGGTTGTGGGGTAATAACTGTTCCCGAACTTGGTTGTGTGGGACCTGAGGCTGATTGTGGTGAGTGACGTAATCCACACTGGTTCAGGAGCCTGATGGTTGAGGGGTAATAACTGTACCCGAACGTCGTGGGGTGAGAACTGGGGCTCATTGTGGTCAGTGAAGTCACCCACGCTGGGTCAGGAGCCTGATCCTTGTGGGGTAATAACTGTTTCTGAACCTAGTGGTGTCGGACCTGAGGCTCCTTGTGGTGAGTGAAGTTATCCACACTGGTTCAGGAGCCTGATGGTTGAGGGGTAATAACTGTTCCCGTACCTGGTGGTGTGGGACATGAGGCTCATTGTGGTGAGTGAAGTTATCCACACTGGTTCAGGAGCCTAATGGTTGAGGGGTAATAACTGTACCCGAACGTCGTGGTGTGGGACCTGAGGCTCATTGTGGTGAGTGAAGGTATCCACACTGGTTCAGGAGGCTGATGGTTGAGGGGTAATAACTGTTCCCGAACCTGGTGGTGTGGGACCTGAGGCTCATTGTGGGGATAGAAATTAACCACACTGGTTCAGGAGCCTGGTGGTTGCCGGGTAATAACTGTTTCTGAACCTGTTGGTGTGTGACCTGAGGCGCATTGTGGAGAGTGAAGTTATCCACACTGGTTCAGGGGCCTGATGGTTGAGGGGCAATAACTGTTCCCGAACCTGGTGGTGTGGGACCTGAGGCTCATTGTGGTGAGTGAAGTTACACACACTGCTTCTGGAGCCTGATGGTTGTGGGGTAATAACTGTTCCGGAACCTGGTGGTGTGGAATCTGAGGCTCATTGTGGTGAGTGAATTTACACACACTGGTTCAGGGGCCTGATGGTTGTGGGGTAATAACTGATCCTGAACTTGGAGGTGTGGGACCTGTGGCTCATTGTGGGGAGTGAAGTTATCCACACTGGTTCAGGGGCCTGATGGTTGAGGGGTAATATCTGTTCCCGAACCAGGTGGTGTGGGACCTGTGGCTCATTGTGGGGAGTGAAGTTATCCACACTGTTTCACGAGCCTGATGGTTGTGGGGTAATAACTGTTCCTGAACCTGGTGGTGTGGGACCTGAAGCTCATTGTGGGGTGTGAAGTTATCCACACTGGTTCAGGAGCCTGATGGTTGAGGGGTAATTACTGTACCCAAACGTGGTGGTGTGGGACCTGAAGCTCATTGTGGGGTGTGAAGTTAACCACACTGTTTCAGGAGCATGATGGTTGAGGGGGTAGTAACTGTTCCTGAACCTGGTGGTGTGGGACCTGAGGCTCATTGTGGTGAGTGAAGGTATCCACACTGGTTCAGGAGCCTGGTGGTTGTGGGGTAACAACTGTTCCTGAACCTGGTGGTGTGGGACCTGAGGCTCATTGTGGGGAGAGAAATTAACCACACTGGTTCAGGAGCCTGGTGGTTGTGGGGTAATAACTGTTCCTGAACCTGGTGGTGTGGAATCTAAGGCTCATTGTGATGAGTGAAGTTACCCACACTGGTTCAGGAGCCTGATGGTTGTGGGGTAATAACTGTTCCTGAACCTGGAGGTGTGGCACCTGAGGTTCATTGTGTGGAGAGAAGTTATCCACACTGGTTCAGGAGCCTGGTGGTTGTGGGGTAATAACTGTTCCCGTACCTGGTGGTGTGGGACCTGAGGCTCATTGTGGTGAGTGAAGGTATCCACACTGGTTCAGGAGGCTGATGGTTGAGGGGTAATAACTGTTCCCGAACCTGGTGGTGTGGGACCTGAGGCTCATTGTGGGGAGAGAAATTAACCACACTGGTTCAGGAGCCTGGTGGTTGTGGGGTAATAACTGTTCCTGAAACTGGTGGTGTGGGTCCTGAGGCTGATTGTGGGGAGAGAAATTAAACACACTGGTTCAGGAGCCTGGTGGTTGTGGGGTAATAACTGTTCCTGAACCTGGTGGTGTGGGTCCTGAGGCTGATTGTGGAGAGTGAAGTTCTCCACACTGGTTCAGGAGCCTGATGGTTGTGGGGTAATGACTGTTCCCGAACCTGGTGGTGTGGGAATTGAGGCTCATTGTGGTGAGTGAAGTTCCCCACACCGGTTCAGGAGCCTGATGGTTGTGGGGTAATAACTGTTCCCGAACTTGGTTGTGTGGGACCTGAGGCTGATTGTGGTGAGTGACGTAATCCACACTGGTACAGGAGCCTGATGGTTGAGGGGTAATAACTGTACCCGAACGTCGTGGTGTGAGAACTGAGGCTCATTGTGGTCAGTGAAGTCACCCACGCTGGGTCAGGAGCCTGATCCTTGTGGGGTAATAACTGTTTCTGAACCTAGTGGTGTCGGACCTGAGGCTCCTTGTGGTGAGTGAAGTTATCCACACTGGTTCAGGAGCCTGATGGTTGTGGGGTAATAACTGTTCCCGTACCTGGTGGTGTGGGACCTGAGGCTCATTGTGGGGACAGAAATTATCCACACTGGTTCAGGAGCCTGATTGTTGAGGGGTAATAACTGTTCCCGAACCTGGTGGTGTGGAACCTGAGGTTGATTGTGGTCAGTGAAGTTATCCACACCGGTTCAGGAGCCTGATGGTTGCGGGGTAATAACTGTTTCTGAACCTGGTAGTGTGGGACCTGAGGCTGATTGTGGTGTGTGAAGATATCCACACTGGTTCAGGACCCTGATGGTTGAGGGGTAATAACTGTTCCCGAACCAGGTGTTGTGGGACCTGAGGCTCATTGTGGGGACAGAAATTATCCACACTGGTTCAGGAGCCTGATTGTTGAGGGGTAATAACTGTTCACGAACGTGGTGGTGTGGGAATTGTGGTTCATTGTGGTGAGTGAAGTTATCCACATTGGTTGAGGACCCTAATGGGTGTGGGGTAATAACTGTTCCTGAACCTGGTGGTGTGGAACCTGAGGCTCATTGTGGTGAGAGAAGTTATCCACACTGGTTCAGGAGCCTGATGGATGTGGGGTAATAACTGTTCCTGAACCTGGTGGTGTGGGACCTGAGGCTCATTGTGGTGACAGAAATTATCCACACTGGTTCAGGAGCATGATGGTTGAGGGGAAATAACTGTTCCCGAACCTGGTGTTGTGAGAACTGAGGCTCATTGTGGCGAGTGAAGTTATCCACACTGGTTCAGGAGCCTGATGGTTGAGGGGTAATAACTGTACCCGAACGTCGTGGTGTGGGACCTGAGGCTCATTCTGGTGAGTGAAGGTATCCACACTGGTTCAGGAGGCTGATGGTTGAGGGGTAATAACTGTTCCCCAACCTGGTGGTGTGGGACCTGAGGCTCATTGTGGGGATTGAAATTAACCACACTGGTTCAGGAGCCTGGTGGTTGTGGGGTAACAACTGTTCCTGAACCTGGTGGTGTGGGACCTGAGGCTCATTGTGGGGAGAGAAATTAACCACACTGGTTCAGGAGCCTGTTGGTTGTGGGGTAATAATTATTCCTGAACCTGGAGGTGTGGAATCTAAGGCTCATTGTGATGAGTGAAGTTAGCCACATTGGTTCAGAAGCCTGATGGTTGTGGGGTAATAACTGTTCCTGAACCTGGAGGTGTGGCACCTGAGGTTCATTGTGTGGAGAGAAGTTATCCACACTGGTTCAGGAGCCTGGTGGTTGTGGGGTAATAACTGTTCCCGTACCTGGTGGTGTGGGACCTGAGGCTGATTGTGGTGAGTGAAGTTATCCACACTGGTTCAGGAGCCTGATGGTTGTGGGGTAACAACTGTTCCTGAACCTGGTGGTGTGGGACCTGAGGCTCATTGTGGGGAGAGAAATTAACCACACTGGTTCAGTTGCCTGATGGTTGAGGGGTAATAACTGTACCCAAACATCGTGGTGTGGGACCTGAGGCTCATTGTGGTCAGTGAAGTCACCCACGCTGGATCAGGAGCCTGATCCTTGTGGGGTAATAACTGTTCCCGAACCTGGTGGTGTGGGAACTGAGGCTCATTGTGGTGAGTGAAGTTCTCCACACCGGTTCAGGAGCCTGATGTTTGTGGGGTAATAACTGTTCCCGAACTTATTGGTGTGGGACCTGAGGCTGATTGTGGGGAGAGAAATTAACCACACTGGTTCAGGAGCCTGGTGGTTGTGGGGTAATAACTGTTCCTGAACCTGGTGGTGTGGGTCCTGAGGCTGATTGTGGTCAGTGAAGTTATCCACACTGGTTCAGGAGCCTGATGGTTGAGGGCTAATTACTGTACCCAAACGTGGTGGTGTGGGACCTGAAGCTCATTGTGGGGTGTGAAGTTAACCACACTGTTTCAGGAGCCTGATTGTTGAGGGGTAGTAACTGTTCCTGAACCTGGTGGTGAGGGACCTGAGGCTCATTGTGGTGAGTGACGTTATCCACACTGGTTCAGGAGCCTGATGGTTGTGGGGTAATAACTGTTCCCGAACCTGGTGGTGTGGGACCTGAGGCTCATTGTGGTGAGTGAAGGTATCCACACTGGTTCAGGAGTCTGATGGTTGAGGGGTAATAACTGTTCCTGAACCTGGTGGTGTAGGACCTCAGGCTCATTGTGGGGATAGAAATTAACCAGACTGGTTCAGGAGCCTGGTGGTTGTGGGGTAATAACTGTTTCTGAACCAGGTTGTGTGTGACCTGAGGTGAATTGTGGGGAGTGAAGTTACCCACACTGGTTCAGGAGCCTGCTGGTTGTGGGGTAACAACTGTTCCTGAACCTGGTGGTGTGGGACCTGAGGCTCATTGTGGGGAGAGAAATTAACCACTCTGGTTCAGGAGCCTGGTGGTTGTGGGGTAATAACTGTTCCTGAACCTGGTGGTGTGGGACCTGAGGCTCATTGAGGGGAGTGAAATTAACCACACTGGTTCAGGAGCCTGAAGGTTGTGGGATAATAAATGTTCCTGAACCTGGTGGTGTGGGACCTGAGGTTCATTGTGTGGAGAGAAGTTATCCACACTGCTTCAGGAGTCTGATGGTTGTGGGGTAATAACTGTTCCCGTACCTGGTGGTGTAGGACCTGAGGCTGATTGTGGTGAGTGAAGTTATCCACACTGGTTCAGGAGCCTGATGGTTGGTTGTGGGGTAACAACTGTTCCTGAACCTGGTGGTGTGGGAACTGAGGCTCATTGTGGTGAGTGAAGTTCTCCACACCGGTTCAGGAGCCTGATGTTTGTGGGGTAATAACTGTTCCCGAACTTATTGGTGTGGGACCTGAGGCTGATTGTGGTGAGTGACGTAATCCACACTGGTTCAGGAGCCGGATGGTTGAGGGGTAATAACTGTACCCGAACGTCGTGGTGTGGGACCTGAGGCTCATTGTGGTGAGTGAAGGTATCCACACTGGTTCAGGAGCCTGGTGGTTGTGGGGTAACAACTGTTCCTGAACCTGGTGGTGTGGGACCTGAGGCTCATTGTGGGGAGAGAAGTTATCCACACTGGTTCAGGAGCCTGGTGGTTGTGGGGTAATAACTGTACCCGAACGTCGTGGTGTGGGACCTGAGGCTCATTGTGGTGAGTGAAGGTATCCACACTGGTTCAGGAGGCTGATGTTTGAGGGGTAATAACTGTTCCCGAACCTGGTGGTGTGGGACCTGAGGCTCATTGTGGGGAGCGAAATTAACTACACTGGTTCAGGAGCCTGGTGGTTGTGGGGTAATAACTGTTCCTGAACCTGGTGGTGTGGGTCCTGAGGCTGATTGTGGGGAGAGAAATTAACCACACTGGTTCAGGAGCCTGATGGTTGTGGGGTAATGACTGTTCCCGAACCTGGTGGTGTGGGAATTGAGGCTCATTGTGGTGAGTGAAGTTCCCCACACCGGTTCAGGAGCCTGATGGTTGAGGGGTAATAACTGTACCCGAACGTCGTGGTGTGGGACCTGAGGCTCATTGTGGTGAGTGAAGGTATCCACACTGGTTCAGGAGGCTGATGGTTGAGGGGTAATAACTGTTCCCGAACCTGGTGGTGTGGGACCTGAGGCTCATTGTGGGGATTGAAATTAACCACACTGGTTCAGGAGCCTGGTGGTTGCCGGGTAATAACTGTTTCTGAACCTGTTGGTGTGTGACCTGAGGCGCATTGTGGGGAGTGAAGTTATCCACACTGGTTCAGGGGCCTGATGGTTGAGGGGCAATAAATGTTCCCGAACCAGGTTGTGTGGGACCTCTGGCTCATTGTGGGGAGTGAAGTTATCCACACTGGTTCAGGAGCCTGGTGGTTGTGGGGTACTAACTTTTTCTGAACATGGTGGTGTGGGACCTGAGGCTCATTGTGGTGAGTGAAGTTACACACACTGGTTCTGGAGCCTGATGGTTGTGGGGTAATAACTGTTCCCGATCCTGGTGTTGTGGAATCTGAGGCTCATTGTGGTGAGTGAATTTACACACACTGGTTCAGGGGCCTTATGGTTGTGGGGTAATAACTGATCCTGAACTTGGAGGTGTGGGACCTGTGGCTCATTGTGGGGAGTGAAGTTATCCACACTGGTTCAGGGGCCTGATGGTTGAGGGGTAATATCTGTTCCCGAACCAGGTGGTGTGGGACCTGAGGATCATTGTGGTGAGTGAAGTTATCCACACTGCTTCAGGAGCCTGATGGTTGAGAGGTAATTACTGTACCCAAACGTGGTTGTGTGGGTCCTGAAGCTCATTGCGGGGTGTGAAGTTATCCACACTGGTTCAGGAGCCTGATGGTTGAGGGGTAATTACTGTACCCAAACGTGGTGGTGTGGGACCTGAAGCTCATTGTGGGGTGTGAAGTTAACCACACTGTTTCAGGAGCCTGATGGTTGAGGGGTAGTAACTGTTCCTGAACCTGGTGGTGTGGGACCAGAGGCTCATTGTGGTGAGTGAAGGTATCCACACTGGTTCAGGAGCCTGGTGGTTGTGGGGTAACAACTGTTCCTGAACCTGGTGGTGTGGGACCTGAGGCTCATTGTGGGGGAGAGAAATTAACCACACTGGTTCAGGAGCCTGTTGGTTGTGGGGTAATAATTATTCCTGAACCTGGAGGTGTGGAATCTAAGGCTCATTGTGATGAGTGAAGTTACCCACATTGGTTCAGGAGCCTGATGGTTGTGGGGTAATAACTGTTCCTGAACCTGGAGGTGTGGCACCTGAGGTTCATTGTGTGGAGAGAAGTTATCCACACTGGTTCAGGAGCCTGGTGGTTGTGGGGTAATAACTGTTCCCGTACCTGGTGGTGTGGGACCTGAGGCTGATTGTGGTGAGTGAAGTTATCCACACTGGTTCAGGAGCCTGATGGTTGTGGGGTAACAACTGTTCCTGAACCTGGTGGTGTGGGACCTGAGGCTCATTGTGGGGAGAGAAATTAACCACACTGGTTCAGTTGCCTGATGGTTGAGGGGTAATAACTGTACCCAAACATCGTGGTGTGGGACCTGAGGCTCATTGTGGTCAGTGAAGTCACCCACGCTGGTTCAGGAGCCTGATCCTTGTGGGGTAATAACTGTTCCCGAACCTGGTGGTGTGGGAACTGAGGCTCATTGTGGTGAGTGAAGTTCTCCACACCGGTTCAGGAGCCTGATGTTTGTGGGGTAATAACTGTTCCCGAACTTATTGGTGTGGGACCTGAGGCTGATTGTGGGGAGAGAAATAAACCACACTGGTTCAGGAGCCTGGTGGTTGTGGGGTAATAACTGTTCCTGAACCTGGTGGTGTGGGTCCTGAGGCTGATTGTGGTGAGTGAAGTTATCCACACTGGTTCAGGAGCCTGGTGGTTGTGGGGTAATAACTGTTCCCGAACCTGGTGGTGTGTGACCTGAGGCGCATTGTGGGGAGCGAAGTTATCCACACTGGTTCAGGAGCCTGATGGTTGTGGGGTAATAACTGTTCCCGAACCTGGTGGTGTGGGACATGAGGCTCATTGTGGAGAGAGAAGTTCTCCACACTGGTTCAGGAGCCTGATGGTTGTGGGGTAATGACTGTTCCCGAACCTGGTGGTGTGGGAATTGAGGCTCATTGTGGTGAGTGAAGTTCCCCACACCGGTTCAGGAGCCTGATGGTTGTGGGGTAATAACTGTTCCCGAACTTGGTTGTGTGGGACCTGAGGCTGATTGTGGTGAGTGACGTAATCCACACTGGTTCAGGAGCCTGATGGTTGAGGGGTAATAACTGTACCCGAACGTCGTGGGGTGAGAACTGGGGCTCATTGTGGTCAGTGAAGTCACCCACGCTGGGTCAGGAGCCTGATCCTTGTGGGGTAATAACTGTTTCTGAACCTAGTGGTGTCGGACCTGAGGCTCCTTGTGGTGAGTGAAGTTATCCACACTGGTTCAGGAGCCTGATGGTTGAGGGGTAATAACTGTTCCCGTACCTGGTGGTGTGGGACATGAGGCTCATTGTGGTGAGTGAAGTTATCCACACTGGTTCAGGAGCCTAATGGTTGAGGGGTAATAACTGTACCCGAACGTCGTGGTGTGGGACCTGAGGCTCATTGTGGTGAGTGAAGGTATCCACACTGGTTCAGGAGGCTGATGGTTGAGGGGTAATAACTGTTCCCGAACCTGGTGGTGTGGGACCTGAGGCTCATTGTGGGGATAGAAATTAACCACACTGGTTCAGGAGCCTGGTGGTTGCCGGGTAATAACTGTTTCTGAACCTGTTGGTGTGTGACCTGAGGCGCATTGTGGAGAGTGAAGTTATCCACACTGGTTCAGGGGCCTGATGGTTGAGGGGCAATAACTGTTCCCGAACCAGGTGGTGTGGGACCTCTGGCTCATTGTGGGGAGTGAAGTTATCCACACTGTTTCACGAGCCTGATGGTTGTGGGGTAATAACTGTTCCTGAACCTGGTGGTGTGGGACCTGAGGATCATTGTGGTGAGTGAAGTTAACCACACTGGTTCAGGAGACTGGTGGTTGTGGGGTACTAACTTTTTCTGAACATGGTGGTGTGGGACCTGAGGCTCATTGTGGTGAGTGAAGTTACACACACTGCTTCTGGAGCCTGATGGTTGTGGGGTAATAACTGTTCCGGAACCTGGTGGTGTGGAATCTGAGGCTCATTGTGGTGAGTGAATTTACACACACTGGTTCAGGGGCCTGATGGTTGTGGGGTAATAACTGATCCTGAACTTGGAGGTGTGGGACCTGTGGCTCATTGTGGGGAGTGAAGTTATCCACACTGGTTCAGGGGCCTGATGGTTGAGGGGTAATATCTGTTCCCGAACCAGGTGGTGTGGGACCTGTGGCTCATTGTGGGGAGTGAAGTTATCCACACTGTTTCACGAGCCTGATGGTTGTGGGGTAATAACTGTTCCTGAACTTGGTGGTGTGGAACCTGAGGATCATTGTGGTGAGTGAAGTTATCCACACTGCTTCAGGAGCCTGATGGTGAGGGGTAATTACTGTACCCAAACGTGGTTGTGTGGGACCTGAAGCTCATTGTGGGGTGTGAAGTTATCCACACTGGTTCAGGAGCCTGATGGTTGAGGGGTAATTACTGTACCCAAACGTGGTGGTGTGGGACCTGAAGCTCATTGTGGGGTGTGAAGTTAACCACACTGTTTCAGGAGCATGATGGTTGAGGGGTAATAACTGTTCCTGAACCTGGTGGTGTGGGACCTGAGGCTCATTGTGGTGAGTGAAGGTATCCACACTGGTTCAGGAGCCTGGTGGTTGTGGGGTAACAACTGTTCCTGAACCTGGTGGTGTGGGACCTGAGGCTCATTGTGGGGAGAGAAAGTAACCACACTGGTTCAGGAGCCTGGTGGTTGTGGGGTAATAACTGTTCCTGAACCTGGTGGTGTGGAATCTAAGGCTCATTGTGATGAGTGAAGTTACCCACACTGGTTCAGGAGCCTGATGGTTGTGGGGTAATAACTGTTCCTGAACCTGGAGGTGTGGCACCTGAGGTTCATTGTGTGGAGAGAAGTTATCCACACTGGTTCAGGAGCCTGGTGGTTGTGGGGTAATAACTGTTCCCGTACCTGGTGGTGTGGGACCTGAGGCTCATTGTGGTGAGTGAAGGTATCCACACTGGTTCAGGAGGCTGATGGTTGAGGGGTAATAACTGTTCCCGAACCTGGTGGTGTGGGACCTGAGGCTCATTGTGGGGAGAGAAATTAACCACACTGGTTCAGGAGCCTGGTGGTTGTGGGGTAATAACTGTTCCTGAAACTGGTGGTGTGGGTCCTGAGGCTGATTGTGGGGAGAGAAATTAAACACACTGGTTCAGGAGCCTGGTGGTTGTGGGGTAATAACTGTTCCTGAACCTGGTGGTGTGGGTCCTGAGGCTGATTGTGGAGAGTGAAGTTCTCCACACTGGTTCAGGAGCCTGATGGTTGTGGGGTAATGACTGTTCCCGAACCTGGTGGTGTGGGAATTGAGGCTCATTGTGGTGAGTGAAGTTCCCCACACCGGTTCAGGAGCCTGATGGTTGTGGGGTAATAACTGTTCCCGAACTTGGTTGTGTGGGACCTGAGGCTGATTGTGGTGAGTGACGTAATCCACACTGGTACAGGAGCCTGATGGTTGAGGGGTAATAACTGTACCCGAACGTCGTGGTGTGAGAACTGAGGCTCATTGTGGTCAGTGAAGTCACCCACGCTGGGTCAGGAGCCTGATCCTTGTGGGGTAATAACTGTTTCTGAACCTAGTGGTGTCGGACCTGAGGCTCCTTGTGGTGAGTGAAGTTATCCACACTGGTTCAGGAGCCTGATGGTTGTGGGGTAATAACTGTTCCCGTACCTGGTGGTGTGGGACCTGAGGCTCATTGTGGGGACAGAAATTATCCACACTGGTTCAGGAGCCTGATTGTTGAGGGGTAATAACTGTTCCCGAACCTGGTGGTGTGGAACCTGAGGTTGATTGTGGTCAGTGAAGTTATCCACACCGGTTCAGGAGCCTGATGGTTGCGGGGTAATAACTGTTTCTGAACCTGGTAGTGTGGGACCTGAGGCTGATTGTGGTGTGTGAAGATATCCACACTGGTTCAGGACCCTGATGGTTGAGGGGTAATAACTGTTCCCGAACCAGGTGTTGTGGGACCTGAGGCTCATTGTGGGGACAGAAATTATCCACACTGGTTCAGGAGCCTGATTGTTGAGGGGTAATAACTGTTCACGAACGTGGTGGTGTGGGAATTGTGGTTCATTGTGGTGAGTGAAGTTATCCACATTGGTTGAGGACCCTAATGGGTGTGGGGTAATAACTGTTCCTGAACCTGGTGGTGTGGAACCTGAGGCTCATTGTGGTGAGAGAAGTTATCCACACTGGTTCAGGAGCCTGATGGATGTGGGGTAATAACTGTTCCTGAACCTGGTGGTGTGGGACCTGAGGCTCATTGTGGTGACAGAAATTATCCACACTGGTTCAGGAGCATGATGGTTGAGGGGAAATAACTGTTCCCGAACCTGGTGTTGTGAGAACTGAGGCTCATTGTGGCGAGTGAAGTTATCCACACTGGTTCAGGAGCCTGATGGTTGAGGGGTAATAACTGTACCCGAACGTCGTGGTGTGGGACCTGAGGCTCATTCTGGTGAGTGAAGGTATCCACACTGGTTCAGGAGGCTGATGGTTGAGGGGTAATAACTGTTCCCCAACCTGGTGGTGTGGGACCTGAGGCTCATTGTGGGGATTGAAATTAACCACACTGGTTCAGGAGCCTGGTGGTTGTGGGGTAACAACTGTTCCTGAACCTGGTGGTGTGGGACCTGAGGCTCATTGTGGGGAGAGAAATTAACCACACTGGTTCAGGAGCCTGTTGGTTGTGGGGTAATAATTATTCCTGAACCTGGAGGTGTGGAATCTAAGGCTCATTGTGATGAGTGAAGTTAGCCACATTGGTTCAGGAGCCTGATGGTTGTGGGGTAATAACTGTTCCTGAACCTGGAGGTGTGGCACCTGAGGTTCATTGTGTGGAGAGAAGTTATCCACACTGGTTCAGGAGCCTGGTGGTTGTGGGGTAATAACTGTTCCCGTACCTGGTGGTGTGGGACCTGAGGCTGATTGTGGTGAGTGAAGTTATCCACACTGGTTCAGGAGCCTGATGGTTGTGGGGTAACAACTGTTCCTGAACCTGGTGGTGTGGGACCTGAGGCTCATTGTGGGGAGAGAAATTAACCACACTGGTTCAGTTGCCTGATGGTTGAGGGGTAATAACTGTACCCAAACATCGTGGTGTGGGACCTGAGGCTCATTGTGGTCAGTGAAGTCACCCACGCTGGATCAGGAGCCTGATCCTTGTGGGGGAATAACTGTTCCCGAACCTGGTGGTGTGGGAACTGAGGCTCATTGTGGTGAGTGAAGTTCTCCACACCGGTTCAGGAGCCTGATGTTTGTGGGGTAATAACTGTTCCCGAACTTATTGGTGTGGGACCTGAGGCTGATTGTGGGGAGAGAAATTAACCACACTGGTTCAGGAGCCTGGTGGTTGTGGGGTAATAACTGTTCCTGAACCTGGTGGTGTGGGTCCTGAGGCTGATTGTGGTCAGTGAAGTTATCCACACTGGTTCAGGAGCCTGGTGGTTGTGGGGTAATAACTGTTCCCGAACCTGGTGGTGTGTGACCTGAGGCGCATTGTGGGGAGCGAAGTTATCCACACTGGTTCAGGAGCCTGATGGTTGTGGGGTAATAACTGTTCCCGAACCTGGTGGTGTGGGACATGAGGCTCATTGTGGAGAGTGAAGTTCTCCACACTGGTTCAGGAGCCTGATGGTTGTGGGGTAATGACTGTTCCCGAACCTGGTGGTGTGGGAATTGAGGCTCATTGTGGTGAGTGAAGTTCCCCACACCGGTTCAGGAGCCTGATGGTTGTGGGGTAATAACTGTTCCCGAACTTGGTTGTGTGGGACCTGAGGCTGATTGTGGTGAGTGACGTAATCCACACTGGTTCAGGAGCCTGATGGTTGAGGGGTAATAACTGTACCCGAACGTCGTGGGGTGAGAACTGGGGCTAATTGTGGTCAGTGAAGTCACCCACGCTGGGTCAGGAGCCTGATCCTTGTGGGGTAATAACTGTTTCTGAACCTAGTGGTGTCGGACCTGAGGCTCCTTGTGGTGAGTGAAGTTATCCACACTGGTTCAGGAGCCTGATGGTTGAGGGGTAATAACTGTTCCCGTACCTGGTGGTGTGGGACATGAGGCTCATTGTGGTGAGTGAAGTTATCCACACTGGTTCAGGAGCCTAATGGTTGAGGGGTAATAACTGTACCCGAACGTCGTGGTGTGGGACCTGAGGCTCATTGTGGTGAGTGAAGGTATCCACACTGGTTCAGGAGGCTGATGGTTGAGGGGTAATAACTGTTCCCGAACCTGGTGGTGTGGGACCTGAGGCTCATTGTGGGGATAGAAATTAACCACACTGGTTCAGGAGCCTGGTGGTTGCCGGGTAATAACTGTTTCTGAACCTGTTGGTGTGTGACCTGAGGCGCATTGTGGAGAGTGAAGTTATCCACACTGGTTCAGGGGCCTGATGGTTGAGGGGCAATAACTGTTCCCGAACCAGGTGGTGTGGGACCTCTGGCTCATTGTGGGGAGTGAAGTTATCCACACTGTTTCACGAGCCTGATGGTTGTGGGGTAATAACTGTTCCTGAACCTGGTGGTGTGGGACCTGAGGATCATTGTGGTGAGTGAAGTTAACCACACTGGTTCAGGAGACTGGTGGTTGTGGGGTACTAACTTTTTCTGAACATGGTGGTGTGGGACCTGAGGCTCATTGTGGTGAGTGAAGTTACACACACTGCTTCTGGAGCCTGATGGTTGTGGGGTAATAACTGTTCCGGAACCTGGTGGTGTGGAATCTGAGGCTCATTGTGGTGAGTGAATTTACACACACTGGTTCAGGGGCCTGATGGTTGTGGGGCAATAACTGATCCTGAACTTGGAGGTGTGGGACCTGTGGCTCATTGTGGGGAGTGAAGTTATCCACACTGGTTCAGGGGCCTGATGGTTGAGGGGTAATATCTGTTCCCGAACCAGGTGGTGTGGGACCTGTGGCTCATTGTGGGGAGTGAAGTTATCCACACTGTTTCACGAGCCTGATGGTTGTGGGGTAATAACTGTTCCTGAACTTGGTGGTGTGGAACCTGAGGATCATTGTGGTGAGTGAAGTTATCCACACTGCTTCAGGAGCCTGATGGTTGAGGGGTAATTACTGTACCCAAACGTGGTTGTGTGGGACCTGAAGCTCATTGTGGGGTGTGAAGTTATCCACACTGGTTCAGGAGCCTGATGGTTGAGGGGTAATTACTGTACCCAAACGTGGTGGTGTGGGACCTGAAGCTCATTGTGGGGTGTGAAGTTAACCACACTGTTTCAGGAGCCTGATGGTTGAGGGGTAGTAACTGTTCCTGAACCTGGTGGTGTGGGACCTGAGGCTCATTGTGGTGAGTGAAGGTATCCACACTGGTTCAGGAGCCTGGTGGTTGTGGGGTAACAACTGTTCCTGAACCTGGTGGTGTGGGACCTGAGGCTCATTGTGGGGAGAGAAATTAACCACACTGGTTCAGGAGCCTGGTGGTTGTGGGGTAATAACTGTTCCTGAACCTGGTGGTGTGGAATCTAAGGCTCATTGTGATGAGTGAAGTTACCCACACTGGTTCAGGAGCCTGATGGTTGTGGGGTAATAACTGTTCCTGAACCTGGAGGTGTGGCACCTGAGGTTCATTGTGTGGAGAGAAGTTATCCACACTGGTTCAGGAGCCTGGTGGTTGTGGGGTAATAACTGTTCCCGTACCTGGTGGTGTGGGACCTGAGGCTCATTGTGGTGAGTGAAGGTATCCACACTGGTTCAGGAGGCTGATGGTTGAGGGGTAATAACTGTACCCAAACATCGTGGTGTGGGACCTGAGGCTCATTGTGGTCAGTGAAGTCACCCACGCTGGATCAGGAGCCTGATCCTTGTGGGGGAATAACTGTTCCCGAACCTGGTGGTGTGGGAACTGAGGCTCATTGTGGTGAGTGAAGTTCTCCACACCGGTTCAGGAGCCTGATGTTTGTGGGGTAATAACTGTTCCCGAACTTATTGGTGTGGGACCTGAGGCTGATTGTGGGGAGAGAAATTAACCACACTGGTTCAGGAGCCTGGTGGTTGTGGGGTAATAACTGTTCCTGAACCTGGTGGTGTGGGTCCTGAGGCTGATTGTGGTCAGTGAAGTTATCCACACTGGTTCAGGAGCCTGGTGGTTGTGGGGTAATAACTGTTCCCGAACCTGGTGGTGTGTGACCTGAGGCGCATTGTGGGGAGCGAAGTTATCCACACTGGTTCAGGAGCCTGATGGTTGTGGGGTAATAACTGTTCCCGAACCTGGTGGTGTGGGACATGAGGCTCATTGTGGAGAGTGAAGTTCTCCACACTGGTTCAGGAGCCTGATGGTTGTGGGGTAATGACTGTTCCCGAACCTGGTGGTGTGGGAATTGAGGCTCATTGTGGTGAGTGAAGTTCCCCACACCGGTTCAGGAGCCTGATGGTTGTGGGGTAATAACTGTTCCCGAACTTGGTTGTGTGGGACCTGAGGCTGATTGTGGTGAGTGACGTAATCCACACTGGTTCAGGAGCCTGATGGTTGAGGGGTAATAACTGTACCCGAACGTCGTGGGGTGAGAACTGGGGCTAATTGTGGTCAGTGAAGTCACCCACGCTGGGTCAGGAGCCTGATCCTTGTGGGGTAATAACTGTTTCTGAACCTAGTGGTGTCGGACCTGAGGCTCCTTGTGGTGAGTGAAGTTATCCACACTGGTTCAGGAGCCTGATGGTTGAGGGGTAATAACTGTTCCCGTACCTGGTGGTGTGGGACATGAGGCTCATTGTGGTGAGTGAAGTTATCCACACTGGTTCAGGAGCCTAATGGTTGAGGGGTAATAACTGTACCCGAACGTCGTGGTGTGGGACCTGAGGCTCATTGTGGTGAGTGAAGGTATCCACACTGGTTCAGGAGGCTGATGGTTGAGGGGTAATAACTGTTCCCGAACCTGGTGGTGTGGGACCTGAGGCTCATTGTGGGGATAGAAATTAACCACACTGGTTCAGGAGCCTGGTGGTTGCCGGGTAATAACTGTTTCTGAACCTGTTGGTGTGTGACCTGAGGCGCATTGTGGAGAGTGAAGTTATCCACACTGGTTCAGGGGCCTGATGGTTGAGGGGCAATAACTGTTCCCGAACCAGGTGGTGTGGGACCTCTGGCTCATTGTGGGGAGTGAAGTTATCCACACTGTTTCACGAGCCTGATGGTTGTGGGGTAATAACTGTTCCTGAACCTGGTGGTGTGGGACCTGAGGATCATTGTGGTGAGTGAAGTTAACCACACTGGTTCAGGAGACTGGTGGTTGTGGGGTACTAACTTTTTCTGAACATGGTGGTGTGGGACCTGAGGCTCATTGTGGTGAGTGAAGTTACACACACTGCTTCTGGAGCCTGATGGTTGTGGGGTAATAACTGTTCCGGAACCTGGTGGTGTGGAATCTGAGGCTCATTGTGGTGAGTGAATTTACACACACTGGTTCAGGGGCCTGATGGTTGTGGGGCAATAACTGATCCTGAACTTGGAGGTGTGGGACCTGTGGCTCATTGTGGGGAGTGAAGTTATCCACACTGGTTCAGGGGCCTGATGGTTGAGGGGTAATATCTGTTCCCGAACCAGGTGGTGTGGGACCTGTGGCTCATTGTGGGGAGTGAAGTTATCCACACTGTTTCACGAGCCTGATGGTTGTGGGGTAATAACTGTTCCTGAACTTGGTGGTGTGGAACCTGAGGATCATTGTGGTGAGTGAAGTTATCCACACTGCTTCAGGAGCCTGATGGTTGAGGGGTAATTACTGTACCCAAACGTGGTTGTGTGGGACCTGAAGCTCATTGTGGGGTGTGAAGTTATCCACACTGGTTCAGGAGCCTGATGGTTGAGGGGTAATTACTGTACCCAAACGTGGTGGTGTGGGACCTGAAGCTCATTGTGGGGTGTGAAGTTAACCACACTGTTTCAGGAGCCTGATGGTTGAGGGGTAGTAACTGTTCCTGAACCTGGTGGTGTGGGACCTGAGGCTCATTGTGGTGAGTGAAGGTATCCACACTGGTTCAGGAGCCTGGTGGTTGTGGGGTAACAACTGTTCCTGAACCTGGTGGTGTGGGACCTGAGGCTCATTGTGGGGAGAGAAATTAACCACACTGGTTCAGGAGCCTGGTGGTTGTGGGGTAATAACTGTTCCTGAACCTGGTGGTGTGGAATCTAAGGCTCATTGTGATGAGTGAAGTTACCCACACTGGTTCAGGAGCCTGATGGTTGTGGGGTAATAACTGTTCCTGAACCTGGAGGTGTGGCACCTGAGGTTCATTGTGTGGAGAGAAGTTATCCACACTGGTTCAGGAGCCTGGTGGTTGTGGGGTAATAACTGTTCCCGTACCTGGTGGTGTGGGACCTGAGGCTCATTGTGGTGAGTGAAGGTATCCACACTGGTTCAGGAGGCTGATGGTTGAGGGGTAATAACTGTTCCCGAACCTGGTGGTGTGGGACCTGAGGCTCATTGTGGGGAGAGAAATTAACCACACTGTTTCAGGAGCCTGGTGGTTGTGGGGTAATAACTGTTCCTGAAACTGGTGGTGTGGGTCCTGAGGCTGATTGTGGGGAGAGAAATTAACCACACTGGTTCAGGAGCCTGGTGGTTGTGGGGTAATAACTGTTCCTGAACCTGGTGGTGTGGGTCCTGAGGCTGATTGTGGAGAGTGAAGTTCTCCACACTGGTTCAGGAGCCTGATGGTTGTGGGGTAATGACTGTTCCCGAACCTGGTGGTGTGGGAATTGAGGCTCATTGTGGTGAGTGAAGTTCCCCACACTGGTTCAGGAGCCTGATGGTTGTGGGGTAATAACTGTTCCCGAACTTGGTTGTGTGGGACCTGAGGCTGATTGTGGTGAGTGACGTAATCCACACTGGTTCAGGAGCCTGATGGTTGAGGGGTAATAACTGTACCCGAACGTCGTGGTGTGAGAACTGAGGCTCATTGTGGTCAGTGAAGTCACCCACGCTGGGTCAGGAGCCTGATCCTTGTGGGGTAATAACTGTTTCTGAACCTAGTGGTGTCGGACCTGAGGCTCCTTGTGGTGAGTGAAGTTATCCACACTGGTTCAGGAGCCTGATGGTTGAGGGGTAATAACTGTTCCCGTACCTGGTGGTGTGGGACCTGAGGCTCATTGTGGTGAGTGAAGTTATCCACACTGGTTCAGGAGCCTGATGGTTGAGGGGTAATAACTGTACCCGAACGTCGTGGTGTGGGACCTGAGGCTCATTCTGGTGAGTGAAGGTATCCACACTGGTTCAGGAGGCTGATGGTTGAGGGGTAATAACTGTTCCCGAACCTGGTGGTGTGGGACCTGAGGCTCATTGTGGGGATTGAAATTAACCACACTGGTTCAGGAGCCTGGTGGTTGCCGGGTAATAACTGTTTCTGAACCTGTTGGTGTGTGACCTGAGGCGCATTGTGGGGAGTGAAGTTATCCACACTGGTTCAGGAGCCTGATGGTTGAGGGGTAATTACTGTACCCAAACGTGGTGGTGTGGGACCTGAAGCTCATTGTGGGGTGTGAAGTTAACCACACTGTTTCAGGAGCCTGATGGTTGAGGGGTAGTAACTGTTCCTGAACCTGATGGTGTGGGACCTGAGGCTCATTGTGGTGAGTGAAGGTATCCACACTGGTTCAGGAGCCTGGTGGTTGTGGGGTAACAACTGTTCCTGAACCTGGTGTTGTGGGACCTGAGGCTCATTGTGGGGAGAGAAATTAACCACACTGGTTCAGGAGCCTGGTGGTTGTGGGGTAATAACTATTCCTGAACCTGGTGGTGTGGAATCTAAGGCTCATTGTGATGAGTGAAGTTACCCACACTGGTTCAGGAGCCTGATCCTTGTGGGGTAATAACTGTTCCTGAACCTGGAGGTGTGGCACCTGAGGTTCATTGTGTGGAGAGAAGTTATCCACACTGTTTCAGGAGCCTGGTGGTTGTGGGGTAATAACTGTTCCCGTACCTGGTGGTGTGGGATCTGAGGCTGATTGTGGTGAGTGAAGTTATCCACACTGGTTCAGGAGCCTGATGGTTGTGGGGTAACAACTGTTCCTGAACCTGGTGGTGTGGGACCTGAGGCTCATTGTGGGGAGAGAAATTAACCACACTGGTTCAGTTGCCTGATGGTTGAGGGGTAATAACTGTACCCAAACATCGTGGTGTGGGACCTGAGGCTCATTGTGGTCAGTGAAGTCACCCACGCTGGTTCAGGAGCCTGATCCTTGTGGGGTAATAACTGTTCCCGAACCTGGTGGTGTGGGAACTGAGGCTCATTGTGGTGAGTGAAGTTCTCCACACCGGTTCAGGAGCCTGATGTTTGTGGGGTAATAACTGTTCCCGAACTTATTGGTGTGGGACCTGAGGCTGATTGTGGGGAGAGAAATTAACCACACTGGTTCAGGAGCCTGGTGGTTGTGGGGTAATAACTGTTCCTGAACCTGGTGGTGTGGGTCCTGAGGCTGATTGTGGTGAGTGAAGTTATCCACACTGGTTCAGGAGCCTGGTGGTTGTGGGGTAATAACTGTTCCCGAACCTGGTGGTGTGTGACCTGAGGCGCATTGTGGGGAGCGAAGTTATCCACACTGGTTCAGGATCCTGATGGTTGTGGGGTAATAACTGTTTCTGAACCTAGTGGTGTCGGACCTGAGGCTCCTTGTGGTGAGTGAAGTTATCCACACTGGTTCAGGAGCCTGATGGTTGAGGGGTAATAACTGTTCCCGTACCTGGTGGTGTGGGACCTGAGGCTCATTGTGGTGAGTGAAGTTATCCACACTGGTTCAGGAGCCTAATGGTTGAGGGGTAATAACTGTACCCGAACGTCGTGGTGTGGGACCTGAGGCTCATTGTGGTGAGTGAAGGTATCCACACTGGTTCAGGAGGCTGATGGTTGAGGGGTAATAACTGTTCCCGAACCTGGTGGTGTGGGACCTGAGGCTCATTGTGGGGATAGAAATTAACCACACTGGTTCAGGAGCCTGGTGGTTGCCGGGTAATAACTGTTTCTGAACCTGTTGGTGTGTGACCTGAGGCGCATTGTGGGGAGTGAAGTTATCCACACTGGTTCAGGGGCCTGATGGTTGAGGGGCAATAACTGTTCCCGAACCAGGTGGTGTGGGACCTCTGGCTCATTGTGGGGAGTGAAGTTATCCACACTGTTTCACGAGCCTGATGGTTGTGGGGTAATAACTGTTCCTGAACCTGGAGGTGTGGGACCTGAGGATCATTGTGGTGAGTGAAGTTAACCACACTGGTTCAGGAGCCTGGGGGTTGTGGGGTACTAACTTTTTCTGAACATGGTGGTGTGGGACCTGAGGCTCATTGTGGTGAGTGAAGTTACACACACTGCTTCTAGAGCCTGATGGTTGTGGGGTAATAACTGTTCCGGAACCTGGTGGTGTGGAATCTGAGGCTCATTGTGGTGAGTGAATTTACACACACTGGTTCAGGGGCCTGATGGTTGTGGGGTAATAACTGATCCTGAACTTGGAGGTGTGGGACCTGTGGCTCATTGTGGGGAGTGAAGTTATCCACACTGGTTCAGGGGCCTGATGGTTGAGGGGTAATATCTGTTCCCGAACCAGGTGGTGTGGGACCTGTGGCTCATTGTGGGGAGTGAAGTTATCCACACTGTTTCACGAGCCTGATGGTTGTGGGGTAATAACTGTTCCTGAACTTGGTGGTGTGGAACCTGAGGATCATTGTGGTGACTGAAGTTATCCACACTGCTTCAGGAGCCTGATGGTTGAGGGGTAATTACTGTACCCAAACGTGGTTGTGTGGGACCTGAAGCTCATTGTGGGGTGTGAAGTTATCCACACTGGTTCAGGAGCCTGATGGTTGAGGGGTAATTACTGTACCCAAACGTGGTGGTGTGGGACCTGAAGCTCATTGTGGGGTGTGAAGTTAACCACACTGTTTCAGGAGCCTGATAGTTGAGGGGTAGTAACTGTTCCTGAACCTGGTGGTGTGGGACCTGAGGCTCATTGTGGTGAGTGAAGGTATCCACACTGGTTCAGGAGCCTGGTGGTTGTGGGGTAACAACTGTTCCTGAACCTGGTGGTGTGGGACCTGAGGCTCATCGTGGGGAGAGAAATTAACCACACTGGTTCAGGAGCCTGGTGGTTGTGGGGTAATAACTGTTCCTGAACCTGGTGGTGTGGAATCTAAGGCTCATTGTGATGAGTGAAGTTACCCACACTGGTTCAGGAGCCTGATGGTTGTGGGGTAATAACTGTTCCTGAACCTGGAGGTGTGGCACCTGAGGTTCATTGTGTGGAGAGAAGTTATCCACACTGGTTCAGGAGCCTGATGGTTGTGGGGTAACAACTGTTCCTGAACCTGGTGGTGTGGGACCTGAGGCTCATTGTGGGGAGAGAAATTAACCACACTGGTTCAGTTGCCTGATGGTTGAGGGGTAATAACTGTACCCAAACATCGTGGTGTGGGACCTGAGGCTCATTGTGGTCAGTGAAGTCACCCACGCTGGTTCAGGAGCCTGATCCTTGTGGGGTAATAACTGTTCCCGAACCTGGTGGTGTGGGAACTGAGGCTCATTGTGGTGAGTGAAGTTCTCCACACCGGTTCAGGAGCCTGATGTTTGTGGGGTAATAACTGTTCCCGAACTTATTGGTGTGGGACCTGAGGCTGATTGTGGGGAGAGAAATTAACCACACTGGATCAGGAGCCTGGTGGTTGTGGGGTAATAACTGTTCCCGAACCTGGTGGTGTGGGAACTGAGGCTCATTGAGGTGAGTGAAGTTCTCCACACCGGTTCAGGAGCCTGATGTTTGTGGGGTAATAACTGTTCCCGAACTTATTGGTGTGGGACCTGAGGCTGATTGTGGTGAGTGACGTAATCCACACTGGTTCAGGAGACGGATGGTTGAGGGGTAATAACTGTACCCGAACGTCGTGGTGTGGGACCTGAGGCTCATTGTGGTGAGTGACGGTATCCACACTTGTTCAGGAGCCTGGTGGTTGTGGGGTAACAACTGTTCCTGAACCTGGTGGTGTAGGACCTGAGGCTCATTGTGGGGAGAGAAATTAACCACACTGGTTCAGGAGCCTGGTGGTTGTGGGGTAATAACTGTTCCTGAACCTGGTAGTGTGGAATCTAAGGCTCATTGTGGTGAGTGAAGGTATCCACACTGGTTCAGGAGCCTGGTGGTTGTCGGGTAATAACTGTTCCTGAACCTGGTGGTGTGGGTCCTGAGGCTGATTGTGGTGAGTGAAGTTATCCACACTGGTTCAGGAGCCTGGTGGATGTGGGGTAATAACTGTTCCCGAACCAGGTGGTGTGCGACCTCTGGCTCATTGTGGGGAGTGAAGTTATCCACACTGGTTCAGGAGCCTGGTGGTTGTCGGGTAATAACTGTTCCTGAACCTGGTGGTGTGTGACCTGAGGCTCATTGTGGTGAGTGAAGTTATCCACACTGTTTCACGAGCCTGATGGTTGTGGGGTAATAACTGTTCCTGAACCTTGTGGTGTGGGACCTGAGGATCATTGTGGTGAGTGAAGTTAACCACACTGGTTCAGGAGCCTGGTGGTTGTGGGGTACTAACTTTTTCTGAACATGGTGGTGTGGGACCTGAGGCTCATTGTGGTGAGTGAAGTTACACACACTGGTTCTGGAGCCTAATGGTTGTGGGGTAATAACTGTTCCGGAACCTGGTGGTGTGGAATCTGAGGCTCATTGTGGTGAGTGAATTTACACACACTGGTTCAGGGGCCTGATGTTTGTGGGGTAATAACTGATCCTGAACTTGGAGGTGTGGGACCTGTGGCTCATTGTGGGGAGTGAAGTTATCCACACTGGTTCAGGGGCCTGATGGTTGAGGGGTAATATCTGTTCCCGAACCTGGTGGTGTGGGACCTGTGGCTCATTGTGGGGAGTGAAGTTATCCACACTGTTTCACGAGCCTGATGGTTGTGGGGTAATAACTGTTCCTGAACTTGGTGGTGTGGAACCTGAGGATCATTGTGGTGAGTGAAGTTATCCACACTGCTTCAGGAGCCTGATGGTTGAGGGGTAATTACTGTACCCAAACGTGGTTGTGTGGGACCTGAAGCTCATTGTGGGGTGTGAAGTTATCCACACTGGTTCAGGAGCCTGATGGTTGAGGGGTAATTACTGTACCCAAACGTGGTGGTGTGGGACCTGAAGCTCATTGTGGGGTGTGAAGTTAACCACACTGTTTCAGGAGCCTGATGGTTGAGGGGTAGTAACTGTTCCTGAACCTGATGGTGTGGGACCTGAGGCTCATTGTGGTGAGTGAAGTTATCCACACTAGTTCAGGAGCCTGGTGGTTGTGGGGTAACAACTGTTCCTGAACCTGGTGGTGTGGGACCTGAGGCTCATTGTGGGGAGAGAAATTAACCACACTGGTTCAGGAGCCTGGTGGTTGTGGGGTAATAACTGTTCCTGAACCTGGAGGTGTGGCACCTGAGGTTCATTGTGATGAGTGAAGTTACCCACACTGGTTCAGGAGCCTGATGGTTGTGGGGTAATAACTGTTCCTGAACCTGGAGGTGTGGCACCTGAGGTTCATTGTGTGGAGAGAAGTTATCCACACTGGTTCAGGAGCCTGGTGGTTGTGGGCTAATAACTGTACCCGAACGTCGTGGTGTGGGACCTGAGGCTCATTGTGGTGAGTGAAGGTATCCACACTGGTTCAGGAGGCTGATGGTTGAGGGGTAATAACTGTTCCTGAACCTGGTGGTGTGGGACCTGAGGCTCATTGTGGGGAGAGAAATTAACCACACTGGTTCAGGAGCCTGGTGGTTGTGGGGTAATAACTGTTCCTGAACCTGTTGGTGTGGGTCCTGAGGCTGATTGTTGTGAGTGAAGTTATCCACACTGGTTCAGGAGCCTGGTGGTTGTGGGGTAATAACTGTTCCCGAACCTGGTGGTGTGTGACCTGAGGCGCATTGTGGGGAGAGAAATTATCCACACTGGTTCAGGAGCCTGATGGTTGTGGGGTAATAACTGTTCCCGAACCTGGTGGTGTGGGTCCTGAGGCTGATTGTGGTGAGTGAAGTTATCCACACTGGTTCAGGAGCCTGGTGGTTGTGGGGTAATGACTGTTCCCGAACCTGGTTGTGTGGGACCTGAGGCTGATTGTGGTGAGTGACGTAATCCACACTGGTTCAGGAGCCTGATGGTTGAGGTGTAATAACTGTACCCGAACGTCGTGGTGTGAGAACTGAGGCTCATTATGGTCAGTGAAGTCACCCACGCTGGGTCAGGAGCCTGATCCTTGTGGGGTAATAACTGTTTCTGAACCTGGTGGTGTCGGACCTGAGGCTCCTTGTGGTGAGTGTAGTTATCCACACTGGTTCAGGAGCCTGATGGTTGAGGGGTAATAACTGTTCCCGTACCTGGTGGTGTGGGACCTGAGGCTCATTGTGGTGAGTGAAGTTATCCACACTGGTTCAGGAGCCTGATGGTTGAGGGGTAATAACTGTACCCGAACGTCGTGGTGTGGGACCTGAGGCTCATTGTGGTGAGTGAAGGTATCCACACTGGTTCAGGAGGCTGATGGTTGAGGGGTAATAACTGTTCCCGAACCTGGTGGTGTGGGACCTGAGGCTCATTGTGGGGATAGAAATTAAACACACTGGTTCAGGAGCCTGGTGGTTGCCGGGTAATAACTGTTTCTGAACCTGTTGGTGTGTGACCTGAGGCGCATTGTGGGGAGTGAAGTTATCCACACTGGTTCAGGGGCCTGATGGTTGAGGGGCAATAACTGTTCCCGAACCAGGTGGTGTGGGACCTCTGGCTCATTGTGGGGAGTGAAGTTATCCACACTGTTTCACGAGCCTGATGGTTGTGGGGTAATAACTGTTCCTGAACCTGGTGGTGTGGGACCTGAGGCTCATTGTGGTGAGTGAAGTTAACCACACTGGTTCAGGAGCCTGGTGGTTGTGGGGTACTAACTTTTTCTGAACATGGTGGTGTGGGACCTGAGGCTCATTGTGGTGAGTGAAGTAACACACACTGGTTCTGGAGCCTGATGGTTGTGGGGTAATAACTGTTCCGGAACCTGGTTGTGTGGAATCTGAGGCTCATTGTGGTGAGTGAATTTACACATACTGGTTCAGGGGCCTGATGGTTGTGGGGTAATAATAGTTCCTGAACCTGGTGGTGTGGGACCTCAGGCTCATTGTGGGAATAGAAATTAACCACACTGGTTCAGGAGCCTGGTGGTTGTGGGGTAGTAACTGTTCCTGAACCTGGTGGTGTGGGACCTGAGGCTCATTGTGGTGAGTGACGTTATCCACACTGGTTCAGGAGCCTGATGGTTGTGGGGTAACAACTGTTCCTGAACCTGGTGGTGTGGGACCTGAGGCTCATTGTGGTGAGTGAAGGTATCCACACTGGTTCAGGAGTCTGATGGTTGAGGGGTAATAACTGTTCCTGAACCTGGTGGAGTGGGACCTCAGGCTCATTGTGGGAATAGAAATTAACCACACTGGTTCAGGAGCCTGGTGGTTGTGGGGTAATAACTGTTTCTGAACCTGGTTGTGTGTGACCTGAGGTGCATTGTGGGGAGTGAAGTTACCCACACTGGTTCAGGAGCCTGCTGGTTGTGGGGTAACAACTGTTCCTGAACCTGGTGGTGTGGGACCTGAGGCTCATTGTGGGGAGAGAAATTAACCACTCTGGTTCAGGATCCTGGTGGTTGTGGGGTAATAACTGTTCCTGAACCTGGTGGTGTGGGACCTGAGGTTCATTGTGTGGAGAGAAGTTATCCACACTGCTTCAGGAGTCTGATGGTTGTGGGGTAATAACTGTTCCCGTACCTGGTGGTGTGGGACCTGAGGCTGATTGTGGTGAGTGAAGTTATCCACACTGGTTCAGGAGCCTGATGGTTGTGGGGTAACAACTGTTCCTGAACCCGGTGGTGTGGGACCTGAGGCTCATTGTGGGGAGAGAAATTAACCACACTGGTTCAGGAGCCTGATGGTTGTGGGGTAATAACTGTTCCTGAACGTGGAGGTGTGGCACCTGAGGTTCATTGTGTGGAGAGGAGTTATCCACACTGGTTCAGGAGCCTGGTGGTTGTGGGGTTATAACTGTTCCTGAACCTGGTGGTGTGGGACCTGAGGCTCATTGTGGTGAGTGAAGTTATCCACACTGGTTCAGGAGCCTGATGGTTGAGGGGTAATAACTGTACCCGAACGTCCTGGTGTGGGACCTGAGGCTCATTGTGGTGAGTGAAGGTAAACACACTGGTTCAGGAGGCTAATGTTTGAGGGGTAATAACTGTTCCCGAACCTGGTGGTGTGGAACGTGACACTCATTGTGGTGAGTGAAGTTATCCACACTGGTTCAGGAGCCTGATGGTTGTGGGGTAATAACTGTTCCCGAACCTGGTGGTGTGGGAACTGAGGCTCATTGTGGTGAGTGAAGTTCTCCACACTGGTTCAGGAGCCTGATGTTTGTGGGGTAATAACTGTACCCGAACTTCGTGGTGTGGGACCTGAGGCTCATTGTGGTTAGTGAAGTCACCCACGCTGGTTCAGGAGCCTGATCCTTGTGGGGTAATAACTGTTCCCGAACCTGGTGCTGTGGGAACTGAGGCTCATTGTGGTGAGTGAAGTTCTCCACACCGGTTCAGGAGCCTGATGTTTGTGGGGTAATAACTGTTCCCGAACTTATTGGTGTGGGACCTGAGGCTGATTGTGGTGAGTGACGTAATCCACACTGGTTCAGGAGCCTGATGGTTGAGGGGTAATAACTGTACCCGAACGTCGTGGTGTGGGACCTGAGGCTCATTGTGGGGAGAGAAATTAACCACACTGGTTCAGGAGCCTGGTGGTTGTGGGGTAATAACTGTTCCTGAACCTGGTGGTGTGGAATCTAAGGCTCATTGTGATGAGTGAAGTTACCCACACTGGTTCAGGAGCCTGATGGTTGTGGGGTAATAACTGTTCCTGAACCTGGAGGTGTGGCACCTGAGGTTCATTGTGTGGAGAGAAGTTATCCACACTGGTTCAGGAGCCTGGTTGTTGTGGGGTAATAACTGTTCCCGAACCTGGTGGTGTGGGACATGAGGCTCATTGTGGAGAGTGAAGTTCTCCACACTGGTTCAGGAGCCTGATGGTTGTGGGGTAATGACTGTTCCCAAACCTGGTGGTGTGGGAACTGAGGCTCATTGTGGTGAGTGAAGTTCCCCACACCGGTTCAGGAGCCTGATGGTTGTGGGGTATTAACTGTTCCCGAACTTGGTTGTGTGGGACCTGAGGCTGATTGTGGTGAGTGACGTAATACACACTGGTTCAGGAGCCTGATGGTTGAGGGGTAATAACTGTACCCGAACGTCGTGGTGTGTGAACTGAGGCTCATTGTGGTCAGTGAAGTCACCCACGCTGGGTCAGGAGCCTGATCCTTGTGGGGTAATAACTGTTTCTGAACCTGGTGGTGTCGGACCTGAGGCTCCTTGTGGTGAGTGAAGTTATCCACACTGGTTCAGGAGCCTGATGGTTGAGGGGTAATAACTGTTCCCGAACCTGGTGGTGTGGGACCTCAGGCTCATTGTGGTGAGTGAAGTTATCCACACTGGTTCAGGAGCCTGATGGTTGAGGGGTAATAACTGTTCCCGAACCTGGTGGTGTGGGACCTCAGGCTCATTGTGGGGATAGAAATTAACCACACTGGTTCAGGAGCCTGGTGGTTGCCGGGTAATAACTGCTTCTGAACCTGTTGGTGTGTGACCTGAGGCTCATTGTGGGGAGCAAAATTAACAACACTGGTTCAGGAGCCTGGTGGTTGTGGGGTAATAACTGTTCCTAAACCTGGTGTTGTGGAACGTGACACTCATTGTGGTGAGTGAAGTTATCCACACTGGTTCAGGAGCCTGATGGTTCTGGGGTAATAACTGTTCCTGAACCTGGTGGTGTGGGAACTGAGGCTCATTGTGGGGAGAGAAAGTAACCACACTGGTTCAGGAGGCTGATGGTTGTGGGGTAATAACTGTTCCTGAACCTGGTGGTGTGGGACCTGAGGCTCATTGTGGGGAGAGAAATTAACCACACTGGTTCAGGAGCCTGAAGGTTGTGGGATAATAACTGTTCCTGAACCTGGTGGTGTGGGACCTGAGGCTCATTGTGGGGAGAGAAATTAACCACTCTGGTTCAGGAGCCTGGTGGTTGTGGGGTAATAACTGTTCCTGAACCTGGTGGTGTGGGACCTGAGGCTCATTGTGGGGAGAGAAAGTAACCACACTGGTTCAGGAGCCTGATTGTTGTGGGGTAATAACTGTTCCTGAACCTGGTGGTGTGGGACCTGAGTCTCATTGTGGGGAGAGAAATTAACCACACTGGTTCAGGAGCCTGAAGGTTGTGGGATAATAACTGTTCCTGAACCTGGTGGTGTGGGACCTGAGGTTCATTGTGTGGAGAGAAGTTATCCACACTGCTTCAGGAGTCTGATGGTTGTGGGGTAATAACTGTTCCCGTACCTGGTGGTGTGGGACCTGAGGCTGATTGTGGTGAGTGAAGTTATCCACACTGGTTCAGGAGCCTGATGGTTGTGGGGTAACAACTGTTCCTGAACCCGGTGGTGTGGGACCTGAGGCTCATTGTGGGGAGAGAAATTAACCACACTGGTTCAGGAGCCTGATGGTTGTGGGGTAATAACTGTTCCTGAACCTGGAGGTGTGGCACCTGAGTTTCATTGTGTGGAGAGGAGTTATCCACACTGGTTCAGGAGCCTGGTGGTTGTGGGGTTATAACTGTTCCTGAACCTGGTGGTGTGGGACCTGAGGCTCATTGTGGTGAGTGAAGTTATCCACACTGGTTCAGGAGCCTGATGGTTGAGGGGTAATAACTGTACCCGAACGTCCTGGTGTGGGACCTGAGGCTCATTGTGGTGTGTGAAGGTAAACACACTGGTTCAGGAGGCTGATGTTTGAGGGGTAATAACTGTTCCCGAACCTGGTGGTGTGGGAACTGAGGCTCATTGTGGTGAGTGAAGTTCTCCACACTGGTTCAGGAGCCTGATGTTTGTGGGGTAATAACTGTACCCGAACGTCGTCGTGTGGGACCTGAGGCTCATTGTGGTCAGTGAAGTCACCCACGCTGGTTCAGGAGCCTGATCCTTGTGGGGTAATAACTGTTCCCGAACCTGGTGGTGTGGGAACTGAGGCTCATTGTGGTGAGAGAAATTAACCACACTGGTTCAGGAGCCTGATGGTTGTGGGGTAATAACTGTTCCTGAACCTGGAGGTGTGGCACCTGAGTTTCATTGTGTGGAGAGGAGTTATCCACACTGGTTCAGGAGCCTGGTGGTTGTGGGGTTATAACTGTTCCTGAACCTGGTGGTGTGGGACCTGAGGCTCATTGTGGTGAGTGAAGTTCTCCACACTGGTTCAGGAGCCTGATGTTTGTGGGGTAATAACTGTACCCGAACGTCGTCGTGTGGGACCTGAGGCTCATTCTGGTCAGTGAAGTCACCCACGCTGGTTCAGGAGCCTGATCCTTGTGGGGTAATAACTGTTCCCGAACCTGGTGGTGTGGGAACTGAGGCTCATTGTGGTGAGTGAAGTTCTCCACACCGGTTCAGGAGCCTGATGTTTGTGGGGTAATAACTGTTCCCGAACTTATTGGTGTGGGACCTGAGGCTGATTGTGGTGAGTGACGTAATCCACACTGGTTCAGGAGCCTGATGGTTGAGGGGTAATAACTGTACCCGAACGTCGTGGTGTGGGACCTGAGGCTCATTGTGGCGAGTGACGTAATACACACTGGTTCAGGAGCCTGATGGTTGAGGGGTAATAACTGTACCCGAACGTCGTGGTGTGTGAACTGAGGCTCATTGTGGTCAGTGAAGTCACCCACGCTGGGTCAGGAGCCTGATCCTTGTGGGGTAATAACTGTTTCTGAACCTGGTGGTGTCGGACCTGAGGCTCCTTGTGGTGAGTGAAGTTATCCACACTGGTTCAGGAGCCTGATGTTTGTGGGGTAATAACTGTTCCCGAACTTATTGGTGTGGGACCTGAGGCTGATTGTGGTGAGTGACGTAATCCACACTGGTTCAGGAGCCTGATGGTTGTGGGGTAATAACTGTTCCTGAACCTGGTGGTGTGGAATCTAAGGCTCATTGTGATGAGTGAAGTTACCCACACTGGTTCAGGAGCCTGATGGTTGTGGGGTAATAACTGTTCCTGAACCTGGTGGTGTGGAATCTAAGGCTCATTGTGATGAGTGAAGTTACCCACACTGGTTCAGGAGCCTGATGGTTGTGGGGTAATAACTGTTCCTGAACCTGGAGGTGTGGCACCTGAGGTTCATTGTGTGGAGAGAAGTTATCCACACTGGTTCAGGAGCCTGGTTGTTGTGGGGTAATAACTGTTCCCGAATCTGGTGGTGTGGGACATGAGGCTCATTGTGGTGAGTGAAGTTATCCACACTGGTTCAGGAGCCTGATGGTTGTGGGGTAATGACTGTTCCCGAACCTGGTGGTGTGGGAACTGAGGCTCATTGTGGTGAGTGAAGTTCCCCACACCGGTTCAGGAGCCTGATGGTTGTGGGGTATTAACTGTTCCCGAACTTGGTTGTGTGGGACCTGAGGCTGATTGTGGTGTGTGACGTAATACACACTGGTTCAGGAGCCTGATGGTTGAGGGGTAATAACTGTACCCGAACGTCGTGGTGTGTGAACTGAGGCTCATTGTGGTCAGTGAAGTCACCCACGCTGGGTCAGGAGCCTGATCCTTGTGGGGTAATAACTGTTTCTGAACCTGGTGGTGTCGGACCTGAGGCTCATTGTGGTGAGTGAAGTTATCCACACTGGTTCAGGAGCCTGATGGTTGAGGGGTAATAACTGTTCCCGAACCTGGTGGTGTGGGACCTCAGGCTCATTGTGGGGATAGAAATTAACCACACTGGTTCAGGAGCCTGGTGGTTGCCGGGTAATAACTGCTTCTGAACCTGTTGGTGTGTGACCTGAGGCTCATTGTGGGGAGCGAAATTAACAACACTGGTTCAGGAGCCTGGTGGTTGTGGGGTAATAACTGTTCCTAAACCTGGTGTTGTGGAACGTGACACTCATTGTGGTGAGTGAAGTTATCCACACTGGTTCAGGAGCCTGATGGTTCTGGGGTAATAACTGTTCCTGAACCTGGTGGTGTGGGAACTGAGGCTCATTGTGGGGAGAGAAAGTAACCACACTGGTTCAGGAGCCTGATGGTTGTGGGGTAATAACTGTTCCTGAACCTGGTGGTGTGGGACCTGAGGCTCATTGTGGGGAGAGAAATTAACCACACTGGTTCAGGAGCCTGAAGGTTGTGGGATAATAACTGTTCCTGAACCTGGTGGTGTGGGACCTGAGGCTCATTGTGGGGAGAGAAATTAACCACACTGGTTCAGGAGCCTGAAGGTTGTGGGATAATAACTGTTCCTGAACCTGGTGGTGTGGGACCTGAGGTTCATTGTGTGGAGAGAAGTTATCCACACTGCTTCAGGAGTCTGATGGTTGTGGGGTAATAACTGTTCCCGTACCTGGTGGTGTGGGACCTGAGGCTGATTGTGGTGAGTGAAGTTATCCACACTGGTTCAGGAGCCTGATGGTTGTGGGGTAACAACTGTTCCTGAACCCGGTGGTGTGGGACCTGAGGCTCATTGTGGGGAGAGAAATTAACCACACTGGTTCAGGAGCCTGATGGTTGTGGGGTAATAACTGTTCCTGAACCTGGAGGTGTGGCACCTGAGGTTCATTGTGTGGAGAGGAGTTATCCACACTGGTTCAGGAGCCTGGTGGTTGTGGGGTTATAACTGTTCCTGAACCTGGTGGTGTGGGACCTGAGGCTCATTGTGGTGAGTGAAGTTATCCACACTGGTTCAGGAGCCTGATGGTTGAGGGGTAATAACTGTACCCGAACGTCCTGGTGTGGGACCTGAGGCTCATTGTGGTGAGTGAAGGTAAACACACTGGTTCAGGAGGCTGATGTTTGAGGGGTAATAACTGTTCCCGAACCTGGTGGTGTGGAACGTGACACTCATTGTGGTGAGTGAAGTTATCCACACTGGTTCAGGAGCCTGATGGTTGTGGGGTAATAACTGTTCCCGAACCTGGTGGTGTGGGAACTGAGGCTCATTGTGGTGAGTGAAGTTCTCCACACTGGTTCAGGAGCCTGATGTTTGTGGGGTAATAACTGTACCCGAACGTCGTGGTGTGGGACCTGAGGCTCATTGTGGTCAGTGAAGTCACCCACGCTGGTTCAGGAGCCTGATCCTTGTGGGGTAATAACTGTTCCCGAACTTATTGGTGTGGGACCTGAGGCTGATTGTGGTGAGTGACGTAATCCACACTGGTTCAGGAGCCTGATGGTTGAGGGGTAATAACTGTACCCGAACGTCGTGGTGTGGGACCTGAGGCTCATTGTGGGGAGAGAAATTAACCACACTGGTTCAGGAGCCTGGTGGTTGTGGGGTAATAACTGTTCCTGAACCTGGAGGTGTGGCACCTGAGGTTCATTGTGTGGAGAGAAGTTATCCACACTGGTTCAGGAGCCTGGTTGTTGTAGGGTAATAACTGTTCCCGAACCTGGTGGTGTGGGAACTGAGGCTCATTGTGGTGAGTGAAGTTCCCCACACCGGTTCAGGAGCCTGATGGTTGTGGGGTATTAACTGTTCCCGAACTTGGTTGTGTGGGACCTGAGGCTGATTGTGGTGAGTGACGTAATACACACTGGTTCAGGAGCCTGATGGTTGAGGGGTAATAACTGTACCCGAACGTCGTGGTGTGTGAACTGAGGCTCATTGTGGTCAGTGAAGTCACCCACGCTGGGTCAGGAGCCTGATCCTTGTGGGGTAATAACTGTTTCTGAACCTGGTGGTGTCGGACCTGAGGCTCCTTGTGGTGAGTGAAGTTATCCACACTGGTTGAGGAGCCTGATGGTTGAGGGGTAATAACTGTTCCCGTACCTGGTGGTGTGGGACCTGAGGCTAATTGTGGTGAGTGAAGTTATCCACACTGGTTCAGGAGCCTGATGGTTGAGGGGTAATAACTGTTCCCGAACCTGGTGGTGTGGGACCTCAGGCTCATTGTGGGGATAGAAATTAACCACACTGGTTCAGGAGCCTGGTGGTTGCCGGGTAATAACTGCTTCTGAACCTGTTGGTGTGTGACCTGAGGCGCATTGTGGGGAGTGAAGTTATCCACACTGTTTCACGAGCCTGATGGTTGTGGGGTAATAACTGTTCCTGAACCTGGTGGTGTGGGACCTGAGGATCATTGTGGTGAGTGAAGTTAACCACACTGGTTCAGGAGCCTGGTGGTTGTGGGGTACTAACTTTTTCTGAACCTGGTGGTGTGGGACCTGAGGCTCATTGTGGTGAGTGAAGTTACACACACTGGTTCTGGAGCCTGATGGTTGTGGGGTAATAACTGTTCCGGAACCTGGTGGTGTGGAATCTGAGGCTCATTGTGGTGAGTGAATTTACACACACTGGTTCAGGGGCCTGATGGTTGTGGGGTAATAACTGATCCTGAACTTGGAGGTGTGGGACCTGTGGCTCATTGTGGGGAGTGAAGTTATCCACACTGTTTCAGGAACCTGATGGTTGTGGGGTAATAACTGTTCCTGAACCTGGTGGTGTAGGACCTGAGGCTCATTGTGGTGAGTGAAGTTATCCACACTGGTTCAGGAACCTGATGGTTGTGGGGTAATAACTGTTCCTGAACTTGGTGGTGTGGAACCTGAGGATCATTGTGGTGAGTGAAGTTATCCACACTGCTTCAGGAGCCTGATGGTTGAGGGGTAATTACTGTACCCAAACGTGGTTGTGTGGGACCTGAAGCTCATTGTGGGGTGTGAAGTTATCCACACTGGTTCAGGAGCCTGATGGTTGAGGGGTAATTACTGTACCCAAACGTGGTGGTGTGGGACCTGAAGCTCATTGTGGGGTGTGAAGTTAACCACACTGTTTCAGGAGCCTGATGGTTGAGGGGTAGTAACTGTTCCTGAACCTGGTGGTGTGGGACCTGAGGCTCATTGTGGTGAGTGACGTTATCCACACTGGTTCAGGAGCCTGATGGTTGTGGAGTAATAACTGTTCCCGAACCTGGTGGTGTGGGACCTGAGGCTGATTTTGGTTAGTGACGTTATCCACACTGGTTCAGGAGCCTGATGGTTGAGGGGTAATAACTGTACCCCAACGTCGTGGTGTGGGACCTGAGGCTCATTGTGGTGAGTGAAGGTATCCACACTGGTTCAGGAGTCTGATGGTTGAGGGGTAATAACTGTTCCTGAACCTGGTGGTGTGGGACCTCAGGCTCATTGTGGGGATAGAAATTAACCACACTGGTTCAGGAGCCTGGTGGTTGTGGGGTAATAACTGTTTCTGAACCTGGTTGTGTGTGACCTGAGGGGCATTGTGGGAATGAAGTTACCCACACTGGTTCAGGAGCCTGCTGGTTGTGGGGTAACAACTGTTCCTGAACCTGGTGGTGTGGGACCTGAGGCTCATTGTGGGGAGAGAAATTAACCACTCTGGTTCAGGAGCCTGGTGGTTGTGGGGTAATAACTGTTCCTGAACCTGGTGGTGTGGGACCTGAGGCTCATTGTGGGGAGAGAAAGTAACCACACTGGTTCAGGAGCCTGGTGGTTGTGCGGTAATAACTGTTCCTAAACCTGGTGTTGTGGAACGTGACACTCATTGTGGTGAGTGAAGTTATCCACACTGGTTCAGGAGCCTGGTGGTTCTGGGGTAATAACTGTTCCTGAACCTGGTGGTGTGGGAACTGAGGCTCATTGTGGTGAGTGAAGTTATCCACACCGGTTCAGGAGCCTGATGGTTGTGGGGTCATAACTGTTCCCGAACTTGGTGGTGTGGGAACTGAGGCTGATTGTGGTGAGTGACGTAATCCACACTGGTTCAGGAGCCTGATGGTTGAGGGGTAATAACTGTACCCGAACGTCGTGGTGTGGGACCTGAGCCTCATTGTGGTGAATGAAGGTATCCACACTGGTTCAGGAGTCTGATGGTTGAGGGGAAATAACTGTTCCCGAACCTGGTGGTGTGGGACCTGAGGCTCATTGTGGGGATAGAAATTAACCACATTTGTTCAGGAGCCTGGTGGTTGTTGTTTAATAACTGTTTCTGAACCTGGTTGTGTGTGACCTGAGGCGCATTGTGGGGAGTAAAGTTATCAACACTGGTTCAGGAGCCTGATGGTTGTGGGGTAACAACTGTTCCTGAACCTGGTGGTGTGGGACCTGAGGCTCATTGTGGGGAGAGAAATTAACCACACTGGTTCAGCAGCCTGGTGGTTGTGGGGTAATAACTGTTCCCGAACTTGGTGGTGTGGGACCTGAGGCTGATTGTGGTGAGTGACGTTATCCACACTGGTTCAGAAGCATGATGGTTGATGGGTAATAACTGTACCCGAACGTCATGGTGTGGGACCTGAGGCTCATTGTGGTGAGTGAAGATATCCACACTGGTTCAGGAGTCTGATGGTTGAGGGGTAATAACTGTTCCTGAACCTAGTGGTGTGGGACCTGAGGCTCATTGTGGGGATAGAAATTAACCACACTGTTTCAGGAGCCTGGTGGTTGTGGGTAATAACTGTTTCTGAACCTGGTTGTGTGTGACCTGAAGCGCATTGTGGGGAGTGAAGTTATCAACACTGGTTCAGGAGCCTGATGGTTGTGGGGTAATAACTGTTCCTGAACCTGGTGGTGTGGGACCTGAGGCTCATTGTGGGGAGAGAAATTAACCACACTGGTTCAGTAGCCTGGTGGTTGTGGGGTAATAACTGTTCCTGAACCTGGTGGTGTGGGACCTGAGGCTTATTGTGGTGAGTGAAGTTACCCACACTGGTTCAGGAGCCTGATTGTTGTGGGGTAATAACTGTTCCTGAACTTGGTGGTGTGGGACCTGTGGCTCATTGTGGGGAGTGAAGTTATCCACACTAGTTCAGGGGCCTGATGGTTGAGGGGTAATATCTGTTCCCGAACCAGGTGGTGTGGGACCTGAGGATCATTGTGGTGAGTGAAGTTATCCACACTGCTTCAGGAGCCTGATGGTTGAGGGGTAATTACTGTACCCAAACGTGGTTGTGTGGGACCTGAAGCTCATTGTGGGGTGTGAAGTTATCCACACTGGTTCAGGAGCCTGATGGTTGAGGGGTAATTACTGTACCCAAACGTGGTGGTGTGGGACCTGAAGCTCATTGTGGGGTGTGAAGTTAACCACACTGTTTCAGGAGCCTGATGGTTGAGGGGTAGTAACTGTTCCTGAACCTGGTGGTGTGGGACCTGAGGCTCATTGTGGTGAGTGACGTTATCCACACTGGTTCAGGAGCCTGATGGTTGTGGGGTAATAACTGTTCCCAAACCTGGTGATGTGGGACCTGAGGCTCATTGTGGTGAGTGAAGGTATCCACACTGGTTCAGGAGCCTGGTGGTTGTGGGGTAATAACTGTTTCTGAACCTGGTTGTGTGTGACCTGAGGTGCATTGTGGGGAGTGAAGTTACCCACACTGGTTCAGGAGCCTGCTGGTTGTGGGGTAACAACTGTTCCTGAACCTGGTGGTGTGGGACCTGAGGCTCATTGTGGGGAGAGAAAGTAACCACACTGGTTCAGGAGCCTGATGGTTGTGGGGTAATAACTGTTCCTGAACCTGGTGGTGTGGGACCTGAGGCTCATTGTGGGGAGAGAAATTAACCACACTGGTTCAGGAGCCTGAAGGTTGTGGGATAATAACTGTTCCTGAACCTGGTGGTGTGGGACCTGAGGCTCATTGTGGGGAGAGAAAGTAACCACACTGGTTCAGGAGCCTGATGGTTGAGGGGTAATAACTGTTCCTGAACCTGGTGGTGTGGGACCTCAGGCTCATTGTGGGGATAGAAATTAACCACACTGGTTCAGGAGCCTGGTGGTTGTGGGGTAATAACTGTTTCTGAACCTGGTTGTGTGTGACCTGAGGTGCATTGTGGGGAGTGAAGTTACCCACACTGGTTCAGGAGCCTGCTGGTTGTGGGGTAACAACTGTTCCTGAACCTGGTGGTGTGGGACCTGAGGCTCATTGTGGGGAGAGAAATTAACCACTCTGGTTCAGGAGCCTGGTGGTTGTGGGGTAATAACTGTTCCTGAACCTGGTGGTGTGGGACCTGAGGCTCATTGTGGGGAGAGAAAGTAACCACACTGGTTCAGGAGCCTGATGGTTGTGGGGTAATAACTGTTCCTGAACCTGGTGGTGTGGGACCTGAGGCTCATTGTGGGGAGAGAAATTAACCACACTGGTTCAGGAGCCTGAAGGTTGTGGGATAATAACTGTTCCTGAACCTGGTGGTGTGGGACCTGAGGTTCATTGTGTGGAGAGAAGTTATCCACACTGCTTCAGGAGTCTGATGGTTGTGGGGTAATAACTGTTCCCGTAACTGGTGGTGTGGGACCTGAGGCTCATTGTGGTCAGTGAAGTCACCCACGCTGGGTCAGGAGCCTGATCATTGTGGGGTAATAACTGTTTCTGAACCTGGTGGTGTCGGACCTGAGGCTCCTTGTGGTGAGTGAAGTTATCCACACTGGTTCAGGAGCCTGATGGTTGAGGGGTAATAACTGTTCCCGTACCTGGTGGTGTGGGACCTGAGGCTCATTGTGGTGAGTGAAGTTATCCACACTGGTTCAGGAGCCTGATGGTTGAGGGGTAATAACTGTTCCCGAACCTGGTGGTGTGGGACCTGAGGCTCATTGTGGGGATAGAAATTAACCACACTGGTTCAGGAGCCTGGTGGTTGCCGGGTAATAACTGCTTCTGAACCTGTTGGTGTGTGACCTGAGGTGCATTGTGGGGAGTGAAGTTAACCACACTGGTTCAGGAGCCTGGTGGTTGTGGGGTAATAACTGTTCCTGAACCTGGTGGTGTGGGACCTGAGGATCATTGTGGTGAGTGAAGTTAACCACACTGGTTCAGGAGCCTGGTGGTTGTGGGGTACTAACTTTTTCTGAATATGGTGGTGTGGGACCTGAGGCTCATTGTGGTGAGTGAAGTTACACACACTGGTTCTGGAGCCTGATGGTTGTGGGGTAATAACTGTTCCGGAACCTGGTGGTGTGGAATCTGAGGCTCATTGTGGTGAGTGAATTTACACACACTGGTTCAGGGGCCTGATGGTTGTGGGGTAATAACTGATCCTGAACTTGGAGGTGTGGGACCTGTGGCTCATTGTGGGGAGTGAAGTTATCCACACTGTTTCAGGAACCTGATGGTTGTGGGGTAATAACTGTTCCTGAACTTGGTGGTGTGGAACCTGAGGATCATTGTGGTGAGTGAAGTTATCCACACTGCTTCAGGAGCCTGATGGTTGAGGGGTAATTACTGTACCCAAACGTGGTTGTGTGGGACCTGAAGCTCATTGTGGGGTGTGAAGTTATCCACACTGGTTCAGGAGCCTGATGGTTGAGGGGTAATTACTGTACCCAAACGTGGTGGTGTGGGACCTGAAGCTCATTGTGGGGTGTGAAGTTAACCACACAGTTTCAGGAGCCTGATGGTTGAGGGGTAGTAACTGTTCCTGAACCTGGTGGTGTGGGACCTGAGGCTCATTGTGGTGAGTGACGTTATCCACACTGGTTCAGGAGCCTGATGGTTGTGGGGTAATAACTGTTCCCGATCCTGGTGGTGTGGGACCTGAGGCTGATTTTGGTTAGTGACGTTATCCACACTGGTTCAGGAGCCTGATGGTTGAGGGGTAATAACTGTACCCCAACGTCGTGGTGTGGGACCTGAGGCTCATTGTGGTGAGTGAAGGTATCCACACTGGTTCAGGAGTCTGATGGTTGAGGGGTAATAACTGTTCCTGAACCTGGTGGTGTGGGACCTCAGGATCATTGTGGGGATAGAAATTAACCACACTGGTTCAGGAGCCTGGTGGTTGTGGGGTAATAACTGTTTCTGAACCTGGTTGTGTGTGACCTGAGGTGCATTGTGGGGAGTGAAGTTACCCACACTGGTTCAGGAGCCTGCTGGTTGTGGGGTAACAACTGTTCCTGAACCTGGTGGTGTGGGACCTGAGGCTCATTGTGGGGAGAGAAATTAACCACTCTGGTTCAGGAGCCTGGTGGTTGTGGGGTAATAACTGTTCCTGAACCTGGTGGTGTGGGACCTGAGGCTCATTGTGGGGAGAGAAAGTAACCACACTGGTTCAGGAGCCTGATGGTTGTGGGGTAATAACTGTTCCTGAACCTGGTGGTGTGGGACCTGAGGCTCATTGTGGGGAGAGAAATTCACCACACTGGTTCAGGAGCCTGGTGGTTGTGGGGTAATAACTGTTCCTAAACCTGGTGTTGTGGAACGTGACACTCATTGTGGTGAGTGAAGTTATCCACACCGGTTCAGGAGCCTGATGGTTGTGGGGTCATAACTGTTCCCGAACTTGGTGGTGTGGGACCTGAGGCTCATTGTGGGGAGAGAAATTAACCACACTGGTTCAGCAGCCTGGTGGTTGTGGGGTAATAACTGTTCCCGAACTTGGTGGTGTGGGACCTGAGGCTGATTGTGGTGAGTGACGTTATCCACACTGGTTCAGAAGCATGATGGTTGAGGGGTAATAACTGTACCCGAACTTCATGGTGTGGGACCTGAGGCTCATTGTGGTGAGTGAAGATATCCACACTGGTTCAGGAGCCTGGTGGTTGTGGGGTAATAACTGTTCCTAAACCTGGTGTTGTGGAACGTGACACTCATTGTGGTGAGTGAAGTTATCCACACTGGTTCAGGAGCCTGATGGTTCTGGGGTAATAACTGTTCCTGAACCTGGTGGTGTGGGACCTGAGGCTGATTGTGGTGAGTGACGTTATCCACACTGGTTCAGGAGCCTGATGGTTGAGGGGTAATAACTGTACCCGAACGTCATGGTGTGGGACCTGAGGCTCATTGTGGTGAGTGAAGATATCCACACTGGTTCAGGAGTCTTATGGTTGAGGGGTAATAACTGTTCCTGAACCTAGTGGTGTGGGACCTGAGGCTCATTGTGGGGATAGAAATTAACCACACTGTTTCAGGAGCCTGGTGGTTGTGGGTAATAACTGTTTCTGAACCTGGTTGTGTGTGACCTGAAGCGCATTGTGGGGAGTGAAGTTATCAACACTGGTTCAGGAGCCTGATGGTTGTGGGGTAATAACTGTTCCTGAACCTGGTGGTGTGGGACCTGAGGCTCATTGTGGGGAGAGAAATTAACCACACTGGTTCAGTAGCCTGGTGGTTGTGGGGTAATAACTGTTCCTGAACCTGGTGGTGTGGGACCTGAGGCTTATTGTGGTGAGTGAAGTTACCCACACTGGTTCAGGAGCCTGATTGTTGTGGGGTAATAACTGTTCCTGAACTTGGAGGTGTGGGACCTGTGGCTCATTGTGGGGAGTGAAGTTATCCACACTAGTTCAGGGGCCTGATGGTTGAGGGGTAATATCTGTTCCCGAACCAGGTGGTGTGGGACCTGTGGCTCATTGTGGGGAGTGAAGTTATCCACACTGTTTCACGAGCCTGATGGTTGTGGGGTAATAACTGTTCCTGAACCTGGTGGTGTAGGACCTGAGGCTCGTTGTGGTGAGTGAAGTTATCCACACTGGTTCAGGAACCTGATGGTTGTGGGGTAATAACTGTTCCTGAACTTGGTGGTGTGGAACCTGAGGATCATTGTGGTGAGTGAAGTTATCCACACTGCTTCAGGAGCCTGATGGTTGAGGGGTAATTACTGTACCCAAACGTGGTTGTGTGGGACCTGAAGCTCATTGTGGGGTGTGAAGTTATCCACACTGGTTCAGGAGCCTGATGGTTGAGGGCTAATTACTGTACCCAAACGTGGTGGTGTGGGACCTGAAGCTCATTGTGGGGTGTGAAGTTAACCACACTGTTTCAGGAGCCTGATGGTTGAGGGGTAGTAACTGTTCCTGAACCTGGTGGTGTGGGACCTGAGGCTCATTGTGGTGAGTGACGTTATCCACACTGGTTCAGGAGCCTGATGGTGGTGGGGTAATAACTGTTCCCAAACCTGGTGGTGTGGGACCTGAGGCTCATTGTGGTGAGTGAAGGTATCCACACTGGTTCAGGAGTCTGATGGTTGAGGGGTAATAACTGTTCCTGAACCTGGTGGTGTGGGACCTCAGGCTCATTGTGGGGATAGAAATTAACCACACTGGTTCAGGAGCCTGGTGGTTGTGGGGTAATAACTGTTTCTGAACCTGGTTGTGTGTGACCTGAGGTGCATTGTGGGGAGTGAAGTTACCCACACTGGTTCAGGAGCCTGCTGGTTGTGGGGTAACAACTGTTCCTGAACCTGGTGGTGTGGGACCTGAGGCTCATTGTGGGGAGAGAAATTAACCACTCTGGTTCAGGAGCCTGGTGGTTGTGGGGTAATAACTGTTCCTGAACCTGGTGGTGTGGGACCTGAGGCTCATTGTGGGGAGAGAAAGTAACCACACTGGTTCAGGAGCCTGATGGTTGTGGGGTAATAACTGTTCCTGAACCTGGTGGTGTGGGACCTGAGGCTCATTGTGGGGAGAGAAATTAACCACACTGGTTCAGGAGCCTGAAGGTTGTGGGATAATAACTGTTCCTGAACCTGGTGGTGTGGGACCTGAGGTTCATTGTGTGGAGAGAAGTTATCCACACTGCTTCAGGAGTCTGATGGTTGTGGGGTAATAACTGTTCCCGTACCTTGTGGTGTGGGACCTGAGGCTGATTGTGGTGAGTGAAGTTATCCACACTGGTTCAGGAGCCTGATGGTTGTGGGGTAACAACTGTTCCTGAACCCGGTGGTGTGGGACCTGAGGCTCATTGTGGGGAGAGAAATTAACCACACTGGTTCAGGAGCCTGATGGTTGTGGGGTAATAACTGTTCCTGAACCTGGAGGTGTGGCACCTGAGGTTCATTGTGGTGAGTGAAGATATCCACACTGGTTCAGGAGTCTGATGTTTCAGGGGTAATAACTGTTCCTGAACCTGGTGGTGTGGGACCTGAGGCTCATTGTGGGGATAGAAATTAACCACACTGTTTCAGGAGCCTGGTGGTTGTGGGTAATAACTGTTTCTGAACCTGGTTGTGTGTGACCTGAAGCGCATTGTGGGGAGTGAAGTTATCAACACTGGTTCAGGAGCCTGATGGTTGTGGGGTAATAACTGTTCCTGAACCTGGTGGTGTGGGACCTGAGGCTCATTGTGGGGAGAGAAATTAACCACACTGGTTCAGTAGCCTGGTGGTTGTGGGGTAATAACTGTTCCTGAACCTGGTGGTGTGGGACCTGAGGCTTATTGTGGTGAGTGAAGTTACCCACACTGGTTCAGGAGCCTGATTGTTGTGGGGTAATAACTGTTCCTGAACTTGGAGGTGTGGGACCTGTGGCTCATTGTGGGGTGTGAAGTTATCCACACTAGTTCAGGGGCCTGATGGTTGAGGAGTTATATCTGTTCCCGAACCAGGTGGTGTGGGACCTGTGGCTCATTGTGGGGAGTGAAGTTATCCACACTGTTTCACGAGCCTGATGGTTGTGGGGTAATAACTGTTCCTGAACCTGGTGGTGTAGGACCTGAGGCTCATTGTGGTGAGTGAAGTTATCCACACTGGTTCAGGAACCTGATGGTTGTGGGGAAATAACTGTTCCTGAACTTGGTGGTGTGGAACCTGAGGATCATTGTGGTGAGTGAAGTTATCCACACTGCTTCAGGAGCCTGATGGTTGAGGGGTAATTACTGTACCCAAACGTGGTTGTGTGGGACCTGAAGCTCATTGTGGGGTGTGAAGTTATCCACACTGGTTCAGGAGCCTGATGGTTGAGGGGTAATTACTGTACCCAAACGTGGTGGTGTGGGACCTGAAGCTCATTGTGGGGTGTGAAGTTAACCACACTGTTTCAGGAGCCTGATGGTTGAGGGGTAGTAACTGTTCCTGAACCTGGTGGTGTGGGACCTGAGGCTCATTGTGGTGAGTGACGTTATCCACACTGGTTCAGGAGCCTGATGGTTGTGGGGTAATAACTGTTCCCAAACCTGGTGGTGTGGGACCTGAGGCTCATTGTGGTGAGTGAAGGTATCCACACTGGTTCAGGAGTCTGATGGTTGAGGGGTAATAACTGTTCCTTGACCTGGTGGTGTGGGACCTCAGGCTCATTGTGGGGATAGAAATTAACCAGACTGGTTCAGGAGCCTGGTGGTTGTGGGGTAATAACTGTTTCTGAACCTGGTTGTGTGTGACCTGAGGTGCATTGTGGGAAGTGAAGTTACCCACACTGGTTCAGGAGCCTGCTGGTTGTGGGGTAACAACTGTTCCTGAACCTGGTGGTGTGGGACCTGAGGCTCATTGTGGGGAGAGAAATTAACCACTCTGGTTCAGGAGCCTGGTGGTTGTGGGGTAATAACTGTTCCTGAACCTGGTGGTGTGGGACCTGAGGCTCATTGTGGGGAGAGAAAGTAACCACACTGGTTCAGAAGCCTGATGGTTGTGGGGTAATAACTGTTCCTGAACCTGGTGGTGTGGGACATGAGGCTCATTGTGGGGAGAGAAATTAACCACACTGGTTCAGGAGCCTGAAGGTTGTCGGATAATAACTGTTCCTGAACCTGGTGGTGTGGGACCTGAGGTTCATTGTGTGCAGAGAAGTTATCCACACTGCTTCAGGCGTCTGATGGTTGTGGGGTAATAACTGTTCCCGTACCTGGTGGTGTGGGACCTGAGGCTGATTGTGGTGAGTGAAGTTATCCACACTGGTTCAGGAGCCTGATGGTTGTGGGGTAACATCTGTTCCTGAACCCGGTGGTGTGGGACCTGAGGCTCATTGTGGGGAGAGAAATTAACCACACTGGTTCAGGAGCCTGATGGTTGTGGGGTAATAACTGTTCCTGAACCTGGAGGTGTGGCACCTGAGGTTCATTGTGTGGAGTGGAGTTATCCACACTGCTTCAGGAGCCTGATGGTTGAGGGGTAATTACTGTACCCAAACGTGGTTGTGTGGGACCTGAAGCTCATTGTGGGGTGTGAAGTTATCCACACTGGTTCAGGAGCCTGATGGTTGAGGGGTAATTACTGTACCCTAACGTGGTGGTGTGGGACCTGAAGCTCATTGTGGGGTGTGAAGTTAACCACACTGTTTCAGGAGCCTGATGGTTGAGGGGTAGTAACTGTTCCTGAACCTGGTGGTGTGGGACCTGAGGCTCATTGTGGTGAGTGACGTTATCCACACTGGTTCAGGAGCCTGATGGTTGTGGGGTAATAACTGTTCCCGAACCTGGTGGTGTGGGACCTGAGGCTGATTTTGGTTAGTGACGTTATCCACACTGGTTCAGGAGCCTGATGGTTGAGGGGTAATAACTGTACCCGAACGTCGTGGTGTGGGACCTGAGGTTCATTGTGGTGAGTGAATGTATCCACACTGGTTCAGGAGTCTGATGGTTGAGGGGTAATAACTGTTCCTGAACCTGGTGGTGTGGGACCTGAGGCTCATTGTGGGGAGAGAAAGTAACCACACTGGTTCAGGAGCCTGATGGTTGTGGGGTAATAACTGTTCCTGAACCTGGTGGTGTGGGACCTGAGGCTCATTGTGGGGAGCGAAATTAACCATACTGGTTCAGGAGCCTGGTGGTTGTGGGGTAATAACTGTTCCTAAACCTGGTGTTGTGGAACGTGACACTCATTGTGGTGAGTGAAGTTATCCACACTGGTTCAGGAGCCTGATGGTTCTGTGGTAATAACTGTTCCTGAACCTGGTGGTGTGGGAACTGAGGCTCATTGTGGTGAGTGAAGTTATCCACACCGGTTCAGGAGCCTGAAGGTTGTGGGGTCATAACTGTTCCCGAACTTGGTGGTGTGGGACCTGAGGCTGATTGTGGTCAGTGACGTAATCCACACTGGTTCAGGAGCCTGATGGTTGAGGGGTAATAACTGTACCCGAAAGTCGTGGTGTGGGACCTGAGCCTCATTGTGGTGAATGAAGGTATCCACACTGGTTCAGGAGTCTGATGGTTGAGGGGTAATAACTGTTCCCGAACCTGGTGGTGTGGGACCTGAGGCTCATTGTGGGGATAGAAATTAACCACACTGTTTCAGGAGCCTGGTGGTTGTGGGTAATAACTGTTTCTGAACCTGGTTGTGTGTGACCTGAAGCGCATTGTGGGGAGTGAAGTTATCAACACTGGTTCAGGAGCCTGATGGTTGTGGGGTAATAACTGTTCCCGAACTTGGTGGTGTGGGACCTGAGGCTGATTGTGGTTAGTGACGTTATCCACACTGGTTCAGGAGCCTGATGGTTGAGGGGTAATAACTGTACCCGAACGTCATGGTGTGCGACCTGAGGCTCATTGTGGTGAGTGAAGATATCCACACTGCTTCAGGAGTCTGATGGTTGAGGGGTAATAACTGTTCCTGAACCTAGTGGTGTGGGACCTGAGGCTCATTGTGGGGATAGAAATTAACCACACTGTTTCAGGAGCCTGGTGGTTGTGGGTAATAACTGTTTCTGCACCTGGTTGTGTGTGACCTGAAGCGCATTGTGGGGAGTGAAGTTACCCACACTGTTTCAGGAGCCTGATTGTTGAGGGGTAATAACTGTTCCTGAACCTGGAGGTGTGACACCTGAGGTTCATTGTGTGGAGAGAAGTTATCCACACTGGTTCAGGAGCCTGGTGGTTGTGAGGTAATAACTGTTTCTGAACCTGGTGGTGTGTGACCTGAGGCGCATTGTGGAAAGCGAAGTTATCCACACTGGTTCAGGAGCCTGATGGTTGTGGGGTAATAACTGTTCCCGAACCTGTTGGTGTGGAACGTGACACTCATTGTTGTGAGTGAAGTTATCCACACTGGTTCAGGAGCCTGATGGTTGTGGGGTAATAACTGTACCCGAACGTCGTGGTGTGGACCTGAGGCTCATTGTGGTCAGTGAAGTCACCCACGCTCGTTCAGGAGCCTGATCCTTGTGGGGTAATAACTGTTTCTGAACCTGGTGGTGTGGGACCTGAGGCTCCTTGTGGTGAGTGAAGTTATCCACACTGGTTCAGGGGCCTGATGGTTGAGGGGTAATAACTGTTCCCGTACCTGGTGGTGTGGGACCTGAGGCTCATTGTGGGGAGAGAAATTAACCACACTGGTTCAGGAGCCTGGTGGTTGTGGGGTAATAACTGTTCCTGAACCTGGTGGTGTGGAATCTGAGGCTCATTGTGGTGAGTGAAGTTACCCACACTGGTTCAGGAGCCTGATGGTTGTGGGGTAATAACTGTTCCTGAACCTGGATGTGTGGCACCTGAGGCTCATTGTGGTGAGTGAAGTTATCCACACTGGTTCAGGAGCCTGATGGTTGAGGGGTAATAACTGTACCCGAACGTCTTGGTGTGGAACCTGAGGCTCATTGTGGTGAGTGAAGGTATCCACACTGGTTCAGGAGCCTGATGGTTGTGGGGTAATAAATGTTCCTGAACCTGGTGGTGTGGGACCTGAGGCTCATTGTGGGGAGAGAAATTAACCACACTGGTTCAGTTGCCTGGTGGTTGTGGGGTAATAACTGTTCCTGAACCTGGTGGTGTGGGACCTGAGGCTCATTGTGGGTAGAGAAGTTAACCACACTGGTTCAGGAGCCTGTTGGTTGTGGGGTAATAACTGTTCCTGGACCTGGTGGTGTGGGACCTGAGGCTCATTGTGGTGAGTGAAGTTATCCACACTGCTTCAGGCGCATGATGGTTGTTGGGTGATAACTGTTCCTGAACCTGGTGGTGTGGGACCTGAGGCTCATTGTGGGGAGTGAAGTTATCCACACTGGTTCAGGAGCCTGGTGGTTGTGGGGTAATAACTGTTTCTGAACCTGGTGGTGTGTGACCTGAGGCGCATTGTGGGAAGCGAAGTTATCCACACTGGTTCAGGAGCCTTATGGTTGTGGGGTAATAACTGTTCCCGAACCTGGTGGTGTGGGACCTGAGGCTCATTGTGGGGAGAGAAATTAACCGCACTGGTTCAGGAGCCTGATGGTTGAGGGGTAATAACTGTTCCTGAACCTGATGTTGTGGGACCTGAGGCTCATTGTGGTGAGTGAAGTTATCCACACTGGTTCAGGAGCCTAGTGGTTGTGGGGTAATAACTGTTCCTAAACCTGGTGGTGTGGAACGTGACACTCATTGTGGTGAGTGAAGTTATCCACACTGGTTCAGGAGCCTGATGGTTGTAGGGTAATAACTGATCCCGAACTTATTTGTGTGGGACCTGAGGCTGATTGTGGTGAGTGACGTAATCCACACTGGTTCAGGAGACTGACGGTTGAGGGGTAATAACTGTACCCGAACGTCGTGGTGTGGGACCTGAGGCTCATTGTGGTCAGTGAAGTCACCCACGCTGGTTCAGGAGCCTGATCCTTGTGGGGTAATAACTGTTTCTGAACCTGGTGGTGTGGGACCTGAGGCTCCTTGTGGTGAGTGAAGTTATCCACACTGGTTCAGGAGCCTGATGGTTGAGGGGTAATAACTGTTCCCGTACCTGGTGGTGTGGGACCTGAGGCTGATTGTGGTGAGTGAAGTTATCCACACTGGTTCAGGAGCTTGATGGTTGTGGGGTAACAACTGTTCCTGAACCTGGTGGTGTGGGACCTGAGGCTCATTGTGGTGAGTGAAGTTATCCACACTGGTTCAGGAGCCTGATGGTTGAGGGATAATAACTGTACCCGAACGTCGTGGTGTGGGACCTGAGGCTCATTGTGGTGAGTGAAGGTATCCACACTGGTTCAGGAGGCTGATGGTTGAGGGGTAATAACTGTTCCCGAACCTGGTGGTGTGGGACCTGAGGCTCATTGTGGGGATAGAAATTAACCACACTGGTTCAGGAGGCTGATGGCTGAGGGGTAATAACTGTTTCTGAACCTGTTGGTGTGTGACCTGAGGCGCATTGTGGGGAGTGAAGTTATCCACACTGGTTCAGGGGCCTGATGGTTGAGGGGCAATAACTGTTCCCGAACCAGGTGGTGTGGGACCTCTGGCTCATTGTGGGGAGTGAAGTTATCCACACTGTTTCACGAGCCTGATGGTTGTGGGGTAATAACTGTTCCTGAACCTGGAGGTGTGGGACCTGTGGCTCATTGTGGGGAGTGAAGTTACCCACACTGGTTCAGGGGCCTGATGGTTGAGGGGTAATAACTGTTCCCGAACCTGGTGGTGTAGGACCTGAGGCTCATTGTGGTGAGTGAAGTTATCCACACTGGTTCAGGAACCTGATGGTTGTGGGGTAATAACTGTTCCTGAACTTGGTGGTGTGGAACCTGAGGATCATTGTGGTGAGTGAAGTTATCCACACTGCTTCAGGAGCCTGATGGTTGAGGGGTAATTACTGTACCCAAACGTGGTGGTGTGGGACCTGAAGCTCATTGTGGGGTGTGAAGTTATCCACACTGTTTCACGAGCCTGATGGTTGTGGGGTAATAACTGTTCCTGAACCCGGTGGTGTGGGACCTGAGGCTCATTGTGGGGAGAGAAATTAACCACACTGGTTCAGGAGCCTGATGGTTGTGGGGTAATAACTGTTCCTGAACCTGGAAGTGTGGCACCTGAGGTTCATTGTGTGGAGAGGAGTTATCCACACTGGTTCAGGAGCCTGGTGGTTGTGGGGTAATAACTGTTCCTGAACCTGGTGGTGTGGGACCTGAGGCTCATTGTGGTGAGTGAAGTTATCCACACTGGTTCAGGAGCCTGATGGTTGAGGGGTAATAACTGTACCCGAACGTCCTGGTGTGGGACCTGAGGCTCATTGTGGTGAGTGAAGGTAAACACACTGGTTCAGGAGGCTGATGTTTGAGGGGTAATAACTGTTCCCGAACCTGGTTGTGTTGAACGTGACACTCATTGTGGTGAGTGAAGTTATCCACACTGGTTCAGGAGCCTGATGGTTGTGGGGTAATAACTGTTCCCGAACCTGGTGGTGTGGGAACAGAGGCTCATTGTGGTGAGTGAAGTTCTCCACACTGGTTCAGGAGCCTGATGTTTGTGGGGTAATAACTGTTCCCGAACTTATTGGTGTGGGACCTGAGGCTGATTGTGGTGAGTGACGTAATCCACACTGGTTCAGGAGCCTGATGGTTGAGGGGTAATAACTGTACCCGAACGTCGTGGTGTGGGACCTGAGGCTCATTGTGGTCAGTGAAGTCACCCACGCTAGTTCAGGAGCCTGATCCTTGTGGGGTAATAACTGTTCCCGAACCTGGTGGTGTGGGAACTGAGGCTCATTGTGGTGAGTGACGTTCTCCACACCGGTTCAGGAGCCTGATGTTTGTGGGGTAATAACTGTTCCCGAACTTATTGGTGTGGGACCTGAGGCTGATTGTGGTGAGTGACGTAATCCACACTGGTTCAGGAGCCGGATGGTTGAGGGGTAATAACTGTACCCGAACGTCGTGGTGTGGGACCTGAGGCTCATTGTGGTGAGTGAAGGTATCCACACTGGTTCAGGAGGCTGATGGTTGTGGGGTAACAACTGTTCCTGAACCTGGTGGTGTGGGACCTGAGGCTCATTGTGGGGAGAGAAATTAACCACACTGGTTCAGGAGCCTGGTGGTTGTGGGGTAATAACTGTTCCTGAACCTGGTGGTGTGGGACCTGAGGTTCATTGTGTGGAGAGAAGTTATCCACACTGGTTCAGGAGCCTGATGGTTGTGGGGTAATAACTGTTCCCGAACCTGGTGGTGTGGGACCTGAGGCTCATTGTGGTGAGTGAAGGTAAACACACTGGTTCAGGAGGCTGATGTTTGAGGGGTAATAACTGTTCCCGAACCTGGTTGTGTTGAACGTGACACTCATTGTGGTGAGTGAAGTTATCCACACTGGTTCAGGAGCCTGATGGTTGTGGGGTAATAACTGTTCCCGAACCTGGTGGTGTGGGAACTGAGGCTCATTGTGGTGAGTGAAGTTCTCCACACTGGTTCAGGAGCCTGATGTTTGTGGGGTAATAACTGTTCCCGAACTTATTGGTGTGGGACCTGAGGCTGATTGTGGTGAGTGACGTAATCCACACTGGTTCAGGAGCCTGATGGTTGAGGGGTAATAACTGTACCCGAACGTCGTGGTGTGGGACCTGAGGCTCATTGTGGTCAGTGAAGTCACCCACGCTAGTTCAGGAGCCTGATCCTTGTGGGGTAATAACTGTTCCCGAACCTGGTGGTGTGGGAACTGAGGCTCATTGTGGTGAGTGACGTTCTCCACACCGGTTCAGGAGCCTGATGTTTGTGGGGTAATAACTGTTCCCGAACTTATTGGTGTGGGACCTGAGGCTGATTGTGGTGAGTGACGTAATCCACACTGGTTCAGGAGCCGGATGGTTGAGGGGTAATAACTGTACCCGAACGTCGTGGTGTGGGACCTGAGGCTCATTGTGGTGAGTGAAGGTATCCACACTGGTTCAGGAGGCTGATGGTTGTGGGGTAACAACTGTTCCTGAACCTGGTGGTGTGGGACCTGAGGCTCATTGTGGGGAGAGAAATTAACCACACTGGTTCAGGAGCCTGGTGGTTGTGGGGTAATAACTGTTCCTGAACCTGGTGGTGTGGGACCTGAGGTTCATTGTGTGGAGAGAAGTTATCCACACTGGTTCAGGAGCCTGATGGTTGTGGGGTAATAACTGTTCCCGAACCTGGTGGTGTGGGACCTGAGACTCATTGTGGAGAGTGAAGTTCTCCACACTGGTTCAGGAGCCTGATGGTTGTGGGGTAATGACTGTTCCCGAACCTGGTGGTGTGGGAACTGAGGCTCATTGTGGTGAGTGAAGTTCCCCACACCGGTTCAGGAGCCTGATGGTTGTGGGGTAATAACTGTTCCCGAACTTGGTTGTGTGGGACCTGAGGCTGATTGTGGTGAGTGACGTAATCCACACTGGTTCAGGAGCCTGATGGTTGAGGGGTAATAACTGTACCCGAACGTCGTGGTGTGAGAACTGAGGCTCATTGTGGTCAGTGAAGTCACCCACGCTGGGTCAGGAGCCTGATCCTTGTGGGGTAATAACTGTTTCTGAACCTGGTGGTATCGGACCTGAGGCTCCTTGTGGTGAGTGAAGTTATCCACACTGGTTCAGGAGCCTGATGGTTGAGGGGTAATAATTGTTCCCGAACCTGGTGGTGTGGGATCTGAGGCTCATTGTGGGGATAGAAATTAACCACACTGGTTCAGGAGCCTGGTGGTTGCCGGGTAATAACTGTTTCTGAACCTGTTGGTGTGTGACCTGAGGCGCATTGTGGGGAGTGAAGTTATCCACACTGGTTCAGGGGCCTGATGGGTGTGGGGTAATAACTGTTCCCGAACCTGGTGGTGTGGGACCTGAGGATCATTGTGGTGAGTGAAGTTCTCCACACTGGTTCTGGAGCCTGATGGTTGTGGGGTAATATCTGTTCCGGAACCTCGTGGTGTGGAATCTGAGGCTCATTGTGGTGAGTGAATTTACACACACTGGTTCAGGGGCCTGATGGTTGAGGGGTAATATCTGTTCCCGAACCAGGTGGTGTAGGACCTGAGGCTCATTGTGGGGAGTGAAGTTATCCACACTGGTTCAGGAACCTGATGGTTGTGGGGTAATAACTGTTCCTGAACTTGGTGGTGTGGAACCTGAGGATTATTGTGGTGAGTGAAGTTATCCACACTGCTTCAGGAGCCTGATGGTTGAGGGGTAATTACTGTACCCAAACGTGGTTGTGTGGGACCTGAGGCTCATTGTGGGGTGTGAAGTTATCCACACTGGTTCAGGAGCCTGATGGTTGAGGGGTAATTACTGTACCCAAACGTGGTGGTGTGGGACCTGAAGCTCATTGTGGGGTGTGAAGTTAACCACACTGTTTCAGGAGCCTGATGGTTGAGGGGTAGTAACTGTTCCTGAACCTGGTGGTGTGGGACCTGAGGCTCATTGTGGTGAGTGACGTTATCCACACTGGTTCAGGAGCCTGATGATAGTGGGGTAATAACTGTTCCCGTACCTGGTGGTGTGGGACCTGAGGCTGATTTTGGTTAGTGACGTTATCCACACTGGTTCAGGAGCCTGATGGTTGAGGGGTAATAACTGTACCCGAACGTCGTGGTGTGGGACCTGAGGCTCATTGTGGTGAGTGAAGGTATCCACACTGGTTCAGGAGTCTGATGGTTGAGGGGTAATAACTGTTCCTGAACCTGGTGGTGTGGGACCTGAGGCTCATTGTGGGGAGAGAAAGTAACCACACTGGTTCAGGAGCCTGATGGTTGTGGGGTAATAACTGTTCCTGAACCTGGTGGTGTGGGACCTGAGGCTCATTGTGGGGAGCGAAATTAACAACACTGGTTCAGGAGCCTGGAGGTTGTGGGGTAATAACTGTTCCTAAACCTGGTGTTGTGGAACGTGACACTCATTGTGGTGAGTGAAGTTATCCACACTGGTTCAGGAGCCTGATGGTTCTGGGGTAATAACTGTTCCTGAACCTGGTGGTGTGGGAACTGAGGCTCATTGTGGTGAGTGAAGTTATCCACACCGGTTCAGGAGCCTGATGGTTGTGGGGTCATAACTGTTCCCGAACTTGGTGGTGTGGGACCTGAGGCTGATTGTGGTGAGTGACGTAATCCACACTGGTTCAGGAGCCTGATGGTTGAGGGGTAATAACTGTACCCGAACGTCGTGGTGTGGGACCTGAGCCTCATTGTGGTGAATGAAGGTATCCACACTGGTTCAGGAGTCTGATGGTTGAGGGGTAATAACTGTTCCCGAACCTGGTGGTGTGGGACCTGAGGCTCATTGTGGGGATAGAAATTAACCACACTGTTTCAGGAGCCTGGTGGTTGTGGGTAATAACTGTTTCTGAACCTGGTTGTGTGTGACCTGAAGCGCATTGTGGGGAGTGAAGTTATCAACACTGGTTCAGGAGCCTGATGGTTGTGGGGTAATAACTGTTCCCGAACTTGGAGGTGTGGGACCTGAGGCTGATTGTGGTTAGTGACGTTATCCACACTGGTACAGGAGCCTGATGGTTGAGGGGTAATAACTGTACCCGAACGTCATGGTGTGGGACCTGAGGCTCATTGTGGTGAGTGAAGATATCCACACTGGTTCAGGAGTCTGATGGTTGAGGGGTAATAACTGTTCCTGAACCTAGTGGTGTGGGACCTGAGGCTCATTGTGGGGATAGAAATTAACCACACTGTTTCAGGAGCCTGGTGGTTGTGGGTAATAACTGTTTCTGCACCTGGTTGTGTGTGACCTGAAGCGCATTGTGGGGAGTGAAGTTACCCACACTGTTTCAGGAGCCTGATTGTTGAGGGGTAATAACTGTTCCCGAACCTGGTGGTGTGGAACGTGACACTCATTGTTGTGAGTGAAGTTATCCACACTGGTTCAGGAGCCTGATGGTTGTGGGGTAATAACTGTACCCGAACGTCGTGGTGTGGACCTGAGGCTCATTGTGGTCAGTGAAGTCACCCACGCTCGTTCAGGAGCCTGATCCTTGTGGGGTAATAACTGTTTCTGAACCTGGTGGTGTGGGACCTGAGGCTCCTTGTGGTGAGTGAAGTTATCCACACTGGTTCAGGAGCCTGATGGTTGGGGGGTAACAACTGTTCCTGAACCTGGTGGTGTAGGACCTGAGGCTCATTGTGGGGAGAGAAATTAACCACACTGGTTCAGGAGCCTGGTGGTTGTGGGGTAATAACTGTTCCTGAACCTGCTGGTGTGGAATCTGAGGCTCATTGTGGTGAGTGAAGTTATCCACACTGGTTCAGCAGCCTGATGGTTGTGGGGTAATAACTGTTCCTGAACCTGGTGGTGTGGAATCTGAGGCTCATTGTAGTGAGTGAAGTTATCCACACTGGTTCAGCAGCCTGATGGTTGTGGGGTAATAACTGTTCCTGAACCTGGATGTGTGGCACCTGAGGCTCATTGTGGTGTTTGAAGTTATCCACACTGGTTCAGGAGCCTGATGGTTGAGGGGTAATAACTGTTCCCGAACCTGGTGGTGTAGGACCTGAGGCTCATTGTGGGGTTAGAAATTAACCACATTGGTTCAGGAGCCTGGTGGTTGTTGTTTAATAACTGTTCCTGAACCTGGTGGTGTGGGAACTGAGGCTCATTGTGGGGAGAGAAATTAACCACACTGGTTCAGCAGCCTGGTGGTTGTGGGGTAATAACTGTTCCCGAACTTGGTGGTGTGGGACCTGAGGCTGATTGTGGTGAGTGACGTTATCCACACTGGTTCAGGAGCCTGATGGTTGAGGGGTAATAACTGTACCCGAACGTCATGGTGTGGGAACTGAGGCTCATTGTGGTGAGTGAAGATATCCACACTGGTTCAGGAGTCTGATGGTTGAGGGGTAATAACTGTTCCTGAACCTAGTGGTGTGGGACCTGAGGCTCATTGTGGGGATAGAAATTAACCACACTGTTTCAGGAGCCTGGTGGTTGTGGGTAATAACTGTTTCTGAACCTGGTTGTGTGTGACCTGAATCGCATTGTGGGGAGTGAAGTTATCAACACTGGTTCAGGAGCCTGATGGTTGTGGGGTAATAACTGTTCCCGAACTTGGTGGTGTGGGACCTGAGGCTGATTGTGGTTAGTGACGTTATCCACACTGGTTCAGGAGCCTGATGGTTGAGGGGTAATAACTGTACCCGAACGTCATGGTGTGGGACCTGAAGCGCATTGTGGGGAGTGATGTTACCCACACTGTTTCAGGAGCCTGATTGTTGAGGGGTAATAACTGTTCCTGAACCTGGAGGTGTGACACCTGAGGTTCATTGTGTGGAGAGAAGTTATCCACACTGGTTCAGGAGCCTGGTGGTTGTGAGGTAATAACTGTTTCTGAACCTGGTGGTGTGTGACCTGAGGCGCATTGTGGAAAGCGAAGTTATCCACACTGGTTCAGGAGCCTGATGGTTGTGGGGTAATAACTGTTCCCGAACCTGGTGGTGTGGAACGTGACACTCATTGTTGTGAGTGAAGTTAACCACACTGGTTCAGGAGCCTGATGGTTGTGGGGTAATAACTGTACCCGAACGTCGTGGTGTAGACCTGAGGCTCATTGTGGTCAGTGAAGTCACCCACGCTCGTTCAGGAGCCTGATCCTTGTGGGGTAATAACTGTTTCTGAACCTGGTGGTGTGGGACCTGAGGCTCCTTGTGTTGAGTGAAGTTATCCACACTGGTTCAGTGGCCTGATGGTTGAGGGGTAATAACTGTTCCCGTACCTGGTGGTGTGGGACCTGAGGCTGATTGTGGTGAGTGAAGTTATCCGCACTGGTTCAGGGGCCTGATGGTTGTGGGGTAATAACTGTTCCTGAACCTGGATGTGTGGCACCTGAGGCTCATTGTGGTGAGTGAAGTTATCCACACTGGTTCAGGAGCCTGATGGTTGAGGGGTAATAACTGTACCTGAACGTCGTGGTGTGGGACCTGAGGCTCATTGTGGTGAGTGAAGGTATCCACACTGGTTCAGGAGCCTGATTGTTGAGGGGTAATAACTGTACCCGAACGTCTTGGTGTGGGACCTGAGGCTCATTGTGGGGATAGAAATTAACCACACAGGTTCAGGAGCCTGGTGGTTGTGGGTAATAACTGTTTCTGAACCTGGTTGTGTGTGACCTGAAGCGCATTGTGGGGAGTGAAGTTATCCACAATGGTTCAGGAGCCTGATGGTTGTGGGGTAATAAATGTTCCTGAACCTGGTGGTGTGGGACCTGAGGCTCATTGTGGGGAGAGAAATTAACCACACTGGTTCAGTAGCCTGGTGGTTGTGGGGTAATAACTGTTCCTGAACCTGGTGGTGTGGGACCTGAGGCTCATTGTGGGTAGAGAAGTTAACCACACTGGTTCAGGAGCCTGTTGGTTGTGGGGTAATAACTGTTCCTGGACCTGGTGGTGTGGGACCAGAGGCTCATTGTGGTGAGTGAAGTTATCCACACTGGTTCCGGCGCATGATGGTTGTTGGGTGATAACTGTTCCTGAACCTGGTGGTGTGGGACCTGAGGCTCATTGTGGGGAGAGAAATTAACCGCACTGGTTCAGGAGCCTGATGGTTAAGGGGTAATAACTGTTCCTGAACCTGATGTTGTGGGACCTGAGGCTCATTGTGGTGAGTGAAGTTATCCACACTGGTTCAGGAGCCTAGTGGTTGTGGGGTAATAACTGTTCCTAAACCTGGTGGTGTGGAACGTGACACTCATTGTGGTGAGTGAAGTTATCTACACTGGTTCAGGAGCCTGATGGTTGTAGGGTAATAACTGTTCCCGAACTTATTGGTGTGGGACCTGAGGCTGATTGTGGTCAGTGAAGTTATCCACACTGCTTCAGGAGCCTGATGGTTGAGGGGTAATAACTGTTCCCGTACCTGGTGGTGTGGGACCTGAGGCTGATTGTGGTGAGTGAAGTTATCCACACTGGTTCAGGAGCTTGATGGTTGTCGGGTAACAACTGTTCCTGAACCTGGTGGTGTGGGACCTGAGGCTCATTGTGGTGAGTGAAGTTATCCACACTGGTTCAGGAGCCTGATGGTTGAGGGATAATAACTGTACCCGAACGTCGTGGTGTGGGACCTGAGGCTCATTGTGGTGAGTGAAGGTATCCACACTGGTTCAGGAGGCTGATGGTTGAGGGGTAATAACTGTTCCCGAACCTGGTGGTGTGGGACCTGAGGCTCATTGTGGGGATAGAAATTAACCACACTGGTTCAGGAGCCTGGTGGTTGCCGGGTAATAACTGTTTCTGAACCTGTTGGTGTGTGACCTGAGGCGCATTGTGGGGAGTGAAGTTATCCACACTGGTTCAGGGGCCTGATGGTTGAGGGGCAATAACTGTTCCCGAACCAGGTGGTGTGGGACCTCTGGCTCATTGTGGGGAGTGAAGTTATCCACACTGTTTCACGAGCCTGATGGTTGTGGGGTAATAACTGTTCCTGAACCTGGTGGTGTGGGTCCTGAGGATCAATGTGGTGAGTGAAGTTAACCACACTGGTTCAGGAGCCTGGTGGTTGTGGGATACTAACTTTTTCTGAACATGGTGGTGTGGGACCTGAGGCTCATTGTGGTGAGTGAAGTTACACACACTGGTTCTGGAGCCTGATGGTTGTGGGGTAATAACTGTTCCGGAACCTGGTGGTGTGGAATCTGAGGCTCATTGTGGTGAGTGAATTTACACACACTGGTTCAGGGGCCTGATGGTTGTGGGGTAATAACTGATCCTGAACTTGGAGGTGTGGGACCTGTGGCTCATTGTGGGGAGTGAAGTTATCCACACTGGTTCAGGGGCCTGATGGTTGAGGGGTAATAACTGTTCCCGAACCTGGTGGTGTAGGACCTGAGGCTCATTGTGGTGAGTAAAGTTATCCACACTGGTTCAGGAACCTGATGGTTGTGGGGTAATAACTGTTCCTGAACTTGGTGGTGTGGAACCTGAGGATCATTGTGGTGAGTGAAGTTATCCACACTGCTTCAGGAGCCTGATGGTTGAGGGGTAATTACTGTACCCAAACATGGTGGTGTGGGACCTGTGGCTCATTGTGGGGAGTGAAGTTATCCACACTGGTTCAGGGGCCTGATGGTTGTGGGGTAATAACTGTTCCTGAACCTGGTGGTGTGGGACCTGAAGCTCATTGTGGGGTGTGAAGTTAACCACACTGTTTCAGGAGCCTGATGGTTGAGGGGTAGTAACTGTTCCTGAACCTGGTGGTGTGGGACCTGAGGCTCATTGTGGTGAGTGACGTTATCCACACTTGTTCAGGAGCCTGATGGTTGTGGGGTAATAACTGTTCCCGAACCTGGTGGTGTGGGACCTGAGGCTGATTTTGGTGAGTGACGTTATCCACACTGGTTCAGGAGCCTGATGGTTGAGGGTTAATAACTGTACCCGAACGTCGTGGTGTGGGACCTGAGGCTCATTGTGGTGAGTGAAGGTATCCACACTGGTTCAGGAGTCTGATGGTTGAGGGGTAATAACTGTTCCTGAACCTGGTGGTGTGGGACCTCAGGCTCATTGTGGGGATAGAAATTAACCACACTGGTTCAGGAGCCTGGTGGTTGTGGGGTAATAACTCTTTCTGAACCTGGTTGTGTGTGACCTGAGGTGCATTGTGGGGAGTGAAGTTACCCACACTGGTTCAGGAGCCTGCTGGTTGTGGGGTAACAACTGTTACTGAACCTGGTGGTGTGGGACCTGAGGCTCATTGTGGGGAGAGAAATTAACCACTCTGGTTCAGGAGCCTGGTGGTTGTGGGGTAATAACTGTTCCTGAACCTGGTGGTGTGGGACCTGAGGCTCATTGTGGGGAGAGAAAGTAACCACACTGGTTCAGGAGCCTGATGGTTGTGGGGTAATAACTGTTCCTGAACCTGGTGGTGTGGGACCTGAGGCTCATTGTGGGGAGAGAAATTAACCACACTGGTTCAGGAGCCTGAAGGTTGTGGGATAATAACTGTTCCTGAACCTGGTGGTGTGGGACCTGAGGTTCATTGTGTGGAGAGAAGTTATCCACCCTGCTTCAGGAGCCTGATGGTTGTGGGGTAATAACTGTTCCCGAACCTGGTGGTCTGTGACCTGAGGCGCATTGTGGGGAGCGAAGTAATCCACACTGGTTCAGGAGCCTGATGGTTGTGGGGTAATAACTGTTCCCGAACCTGGTGGTGTGGGACCTGAGGCTCATTGTGGGGAGCGAAATTAACCACACTGGTTCAGGAGCCTGGTGGTTGTGGGGTAATAACTGTTCCTAAACCTGGTGGTGTGGAACGTGACACTCATTGTGGTGAGTGAAGTTATCCACACTGGTTCAGGAGCCTGATGGTTCTGGGGTAATAACTGTTCCTGAACCTGGTGGTGTGGGAACTGAGGCTCATTGTGGTGTGTGAAGTTATCCACACCGGTTCAGGAGCCTGATGGTTGTGGGGTCATAACTGTTCCCGAACTTGGTGGTGTGGGACCTGAGGCTGATTGTGGTGAGTGACGTAATCCACACTGGTTCAGGAGCCTGATGGTTGAGGGGTAATTACTGTACCCAAACGTGGTGGTGTGGGACCTGAAGCTCATTGTGGGGTGTGAAGTTAACCACACTGTTTCAGGAGCCTGATGGCTGAGGGGTAGTAACTGTTCCTGAACCTGGTGGTGTGGGACCTGAGGCTCATTGTGGTGAGTGACGTTATCCACACTTGTTCAGGAGCCTGATGGTTGTGGGGTAATAACTGTACCCGAACGTCGTGGTGTGGGACCTGAGGCTGATTTTGGTGAGTGACGTTATCCACACTGGTTCAGGAGCCTGATGGTTGAGGGGTAATAACTGTACCCGAACGTCGTGGTGTGGGACCTGAGGCTCATTGTGGTGAGTGAAGGTATCCACACTGGTTCAGGAGTCAGATGGTTGAGGGGTAATAACTGTTCCTGAACCTGGTGGTGTGGGACCTCAGGCTCATTGTGGGGATAGAAATTAACCACACTGGTTCAGGAGCCTGGTGGTTGTGGGGTAATAACTGTTTCTGAACCTGGTTCTGTGTGACCTGAGGTGCATTGTGGGGAGTGAAGTTACCCACACTGGTTCAGGAGCCTGCTGGTTGTGGGGTAACAACTGTTACTGAACCTGGTGGTGTGGGACCTGAGGCTCATTGTGGGGAGAGAAATTAACCACTCTGGTTCAGGAGCCTGGTGGTTGTGGGGTAATAACTGTTCCTGAACCTGGTGGTGTGGGACCTGAGGCTCATTGTCGGGAGAGAAAGTAACCACACTGGTTCAGGAGCCTGATGGTTGTGGGGTAATAACTGTTCCTGAACCTGGTGGTGTGGGACCTGAGGCTCATTGTGGGGAGAGAAATTAACCACACTGGTTCAGGAGCCTGAAGGTTGTGGGATAATAACTGTTCCTGAACCTGGTGGTGTGGGACCTGAGGTTCATTGTGTGGAGAGAAGTTATCCACACTGCTTCAGGAGCCTGATGGTTGTGGGGTAATAACTGTTCCCGAACCTGGTGGTGTGTGACCTGAGGCGCATTGTGGGGAGCGAAGTAATCCACACTGGTTCAGGAGCCTGATGGTTGTGGGGTAATAACTGTTCCCGAACCTGGTGGTGTGGGACCTGAGGCTCATTGTGGGGAGCGAAATTAACCACACTGGTTCAGGAGCCTGGTGGTTGTGGGGTAATAACTGTTCCTAAACCTGGTGGTGTGGAACGTGACACTCATTGTGGTGAGTGAAGTTATCCACACTGGTTCAGGAGCCTGATGGTTCTGGGGTAATAACTGTTCCTGAACCTGGTGGTGTGGGACCTGAGGCTGATTGTGGTGAGTGACGTAATCCACACTGGTTCAGGAGCCTGATGGTTGAGGGGTAATTACTGTTCCCAAACGTGGTGGTGTGGGACCTCTGGCTCATTGTGGGGAGTGAAGTTATCCACACTGTTTCACGAGCCTGATGGTTGTGGGGTAATAACTGTTCCTGAACCTGGTTGTGTGGGTCCTGAGGATCATTGTGGTGAGTGAAGTTAACCTCACTGGTTCAGGAGCCTGGTGGTTGTGGGATACTAACTTTTTCTGAACATGGTGGTGTGGGACCTGAGGCTCATTGTGGTGAGTGAAGTTACACACACTGGTTCTGGAGCCTGATGGTTGTGGGGTAATAACTGTTCCGGAACCTGGTGGTGTGGAATCTGAGGCTCATTGTGGTGAGTGAATTTACACACACTGGTTCAGGGGCCTGATGGTTGTGGGGTAATAACTGATCCTGAACTTGGAGGTGTGGGACCTGTGGCTCATTGTGGGGAGTGAAGTTATCCACACTGGTTCAGGGGCCTGATGGTTGAGGGGTAATAACTGTTCCCGAACCTGGTGGTGTAGGACCTGAGGCTCATTGTGGTGAGTAAAGTTATCCACACTGGTTCAGGAACCTGATGGTTGTGGGGTAATAACTGTTCCTGAACTTGGTGGTGTGGAACCTGAGGATCATTGTGGTGAGTGAAGTTATCCACACTGCTTCAGGAGCCTGATGGTTGAGGGGTAATTACTGTACCCAAACATGGTGGTGTGGGACCTGTGGCTCATTGTGGGGAGTGAAGTTATCCACACTGGTTCAGGGGCCTGATGGTTGTGGGGTAATAACTGTTCCTGAACCTGGTGGTGTGGGACCTGAAGCTCATTGTGGGGTGTGAAGTTAACCACACTGTTTCAGGAGCCTGATGGTTGAGGGGTAGTAACTGTTCCTGAACCTGGTGGTGTGGGACCTGAGGCTCATTGTGGTGAGTGACGTTATCCACACTTGTTCAGGAGCCTGATGGTTGTGGGGTAATAACTGTTCCCGAACCTGGTGGTGTGGGACCTGAGGCTGATTTTGGTGAGTGACGTTATCCACACTGGTTCAGGAGCCTGATGGTTGAGGGGTAATAACTGTACCCGAACGTCGTGGTGTGGGACCTGAGGCTCATTGTGGTGAGTGAAGGTATCCACACTGGTTCAGGAGTCTGATGGTTGAGGAGTAATAACTGTTCCTGAACCTGGTGGTGTGGGACCTCAGGCTCATTGTGGGGATAGTAATTAACCACATTGGTTCAGGAGCCTGGTGGTTGTGGGGTAATAACTGTTTCTGAACCTGGTTGTGTGTGACCTGAGGTGCATTGTGGGGAGTGAAGTTACCCACACTGGTTCAGGAGCCTGCTGGTTGTGGGGTAACAACTGTTACTGAACCTGGTGGTGTGGGACCTGAGGCTCATTGTGGGGAGAGAAATTAACCACTCTGGTTCAGGAGCCTGGTGGTTGTGGGGTAATAACTGTTCCTGAACCTGGTGGTGTGGGACCTGAGGCTCATTGTGGGGAGAGAAAGTAACCACACTGGTTCAGGAGCCTGATGGTTGTGGGGTAATAACTGTTCCTGAACCTGGTGGTGTGGGACCTGAGGCTCATTGTGGGGAGAGAAATTAACCACACTGGTTCAGGAGCCTGAAGGTTGTGGGATAATAACTGTTCCTGAACCTGGTGGTGTGGGACCTGAGGTTCATTGTGTGGAGAGAAGTTATCCACCCTGCTTCAGGAGCCTGATGGTTGTGGGGTAATAACTGTTCCCGAACCTGGTGGTGTGTGACCTGAGGCGCATTGTGGGGAGCGAAGTAATCCACACTGGTTCAGGAGCCTGATGGTTGTGGGGTAATAACTGTTCCCGAACCTGGTGGTGTGGGACCTGAGGCTCATTGTGGGGAGCGAAATTAACCACACTGGTTCAGGAGCCTGGTGGTTGTGGGGTAATAACTGTTCCTAAACCTGGTGGTGTGGAACGTGACACTCATTGTGGTGAGTGAAGTTATCCACACTGGTTCAGGAGCCTGATGGTTCTGGGGTAATAACTGTTCCTGAACCTGGTGGTGTGGGAACTGAGGCTCATTGTGGTGTGTGAAGTTATCCACACCGGTTCAGGAGCCTGATGGTTGTGGGGTCATAACTGTTCCCGAACTTGGTGGTGTGGGACCTGAGGCTGATTGTGCTGAGTGACGTAATCCACACTGGTTCAGGAGCCTGATGGTTGAGGGGTAATTACTGTACCCAAACGTGGTGGTGTGGGACCTGAAGCTCATTGTGGGGTGTGAAGTTAACCACACTGTTTCAGGAGCCTGATGGTTGAGGGGTAGTAACTGTTCCTGAACCTGGTGGTGTGGGACCTGAGGCTCATTGTGGTGAGTGACGTTATCCACACTTGTTCAGGAGCCTGATGGTTGTGGGGTAATAACTGTTCCCGAACCTGGTGGTGTGGGACCTGAGGCTGATTTTGGTGAGTGACGTTATCCACACTGGTTCAGGAGCCTGATGGTTGAGGGGTAATAACTGTACCCGAACGTCGTGGTGTGGGACCTGAGGCTCATTGTGGTGAGTGAAGGTATCCACACTGGTTCAGGAGTCTGATGGTTGAGGGGTAATAACTGTTCCTGAACCTGGTGGTGTGGGACCTCAGGCTCATTGTGGGGATAGAAATTAACCACACTGGTTCAGGAGCCTGGTGGTTGTGGGGTAATAACTGTTTCTGAACCTGGTTGTGTGTGACCTGAGGTGCATTGTGGGGAGTGAAGTTACCCACACTGGTTCAGGAGCCTGCTGGTTGTGGGGTAACAACTGTTACTGAACCTGGTGGTGTGGGACCTGAGGCTCATTGTGGGGAGAGAAATTAACCACTCTGGTTCAGGAGCCTGGTGGTTGTGGGGTAATAACTGTTCCTGAACCTGGTGGTGTGGGACCTGAGGCTCATTGTCGGGAGAGAAAGTAACCACACTGGTTCAGGAGCCTGATGGTTGTGGGGTAATAACTGTTCCTGAACCTGGTGGTGTGGGACCTGAGGCTCATTGTGGGGAGAGAAATTAACCACACTGGTTCAGGAGCCTGAAGGTTGTGGGATAATAACTGTTCCTGAACCTGGTGGTGTGGGACCTGAGGTTCATTGTGTGGAGAGAAGTTATCCACACTGCTTCAGGAGCCTGATGGTTGTGGGGTAATAACTGTTCCCGAACCTGGTGGTGTGTGACCTGAGGCGCATTGTGGGGAGCGAAGTAATCCACACTGGTTCAGGAGCCTGATGGTTGTGGGGTAATAACTGTTCCCGAACCTGGTGGTGTGGGACCTGAGGCTCATTGTGGGGAGCGAAATTAACCACACTGGTTCAGGAGCCTGGTGGTTGTGGGGTAATAACTGTTCCTAAACCTGGTGGTGTGGAACGTGACACTCATTGTGGTGAGTGAAGTTATCCACACTGGTTCAGGAGCCTGATGGTTCTGGGGTAATAACTGTTCCTGAACCTGGTGGTGTGGGACCTGAGGCTGATTGTGGTGAGTGACGTAATCCACACTGGTTCAGGAGCCTGATGGTTGAGGGGTAATTACTGTACCCAAACGTGGTGGTGTGGGACCTGAAGCTCATTGTGGGGTGTGAAGTTAACCACACTCTTTCAGGAGCCTGATGGTTGAGGGGTAGTAACTGTTCCTGAACCTGGTGGTGTGGGACCTGAGGCTCATTGTGGTGAGTGACGTTATCCACACTTGTTCAGGAGCCTGATGGTTGTGGGGTAATAACTGTTCCCGAACCTGGTGGTGTGGGACCTGAGGCTGATTTTGGTGAGTGACGTTATCCACACTGGTTCAGGAGCCTGATGGTTGAGGGGTAATAACTGTACCCGAACGTGGAGGTGTGGGACCTGAGGCTCATTGTGGTGAGTGAAGGTATCCACACTGGTTCAGGAGTCTGATGGTTGAGGGGTAATAACTGTTCCTGAACCTGGTGGTGTGGGACCTCAGGCTCATTGTGGGGATAGAAGTTATCCACACTGGTTCAGGAGCCTGGTGGTTGTGGGGTAATAACTGTTTCTCAACGTGGTGGTGTGTGACCTGAGGCGCATTGTGGGAAGCGAAGTTATCCACACTGGTTCAGGAGCCTGATGGTTGTGGGGTAATAACTTTTCCTGAAACTGGATGTGTGCCACCTGAGGCTCATTGTGGTGAGTGAAGTTATCCACACTGGTTCAGGAGCCTGATGGTTGAGGGGTAATAACTGTTCCTAAACCAGGTGGTGTGGAACGTGACACTCATTGTTGTGAGTGAAGTTATCCACACTGGTTCAGGAGCCTGATGGTTGAGGGGTAATAACTGTTCCCGTACCTGGTGGTGTGGGACCTGAGGCTGATTGTGGTGAGTGAAGTTACCCACACTGGTTCAGGAGCCTGATGGTTGTGGGGTAACAACTGTTCCTGAACCTGGTGGTGTAGGACCTGAGGCTCATTGTGGGGAGAGAAATTAACCACACTGGTTCAGGAGCCTGGTGGTTGTGGGGTAATAACTGTTCCTGAACCTGGTGGTGTGGAATCTGAGGCTCATTGTGGTGAGTGAAGTTACCCACACTGGTTCAGGAGCCTGATGGTTGTGGGGTAATAACTTTTCCTGAAACTGGATGTGTGCCACCTGAGGCTCATTGTGATGAGTGAAGTTATCCACACTGGTTCAGGAGCCTGATGGTTGAGGGGTAATAACTGTACCCGAACGTCGTGGTGTGGGACCTGAGGCTCATTGTGGTGAGTGAAGGTATCCACACTGGTTCAGGAGCCTGATGGTTGAGGGGTAATAACTGTACCCAAACGTCTTGGTGTGGGACCTGAGGCTCATTGTGGTGAGTGAAGGTATCCACACTGGTTCAGGATTCTGATGGTTGAGGGGTAATAACTGTTCCTCAACCTGGTGGTGTGGGACCTGAGGCTCATTGTGGGGATAGAAATTAACCACACAGGTTCAGGAGCCTGGTGGTTGTGGGTAATAACTGTTTCTGAACCTGGTTGTGTGTGACCTGAAGCGCATTGTGGGGAGTGAAGTTATCCACACTGGTTCAGGAGCCTGATGGTTGTGGGGTAATAAATGTTCCTGAACCTGGTGGTGTGGGACCTGAGGCTCATTGTGGGGAGAGAAATTAACCACACTGGTTCAGTAGCCTGGTGGTTGTGGGGTAATAACTGTTCCTGAACCTGGTGGTGTGGGACCTGAGGCTCATTGTGGGGAGAGAAATTAACCACACTGGTTCAGGAGCCTGTTGGTTGTGGGGTAATAACTGTTCCTGAACCTGGTGGTGTGGGACCTGAGGCTCATTGTGGGGAGAGAAATTAACCACACTGGTTCAGTAGCCTGGTGGTTGTGGGGTAATAACTGTTCCTGAACCTGGTGGTGTGGGACCTGAGGCTCATTGTGGGGAGAGAAATTAACCACACTGGTTCAGTAGCCTGGTGGTTGTGGGGTAATAACTGTTCCTGAACCTGGTGGTGTGGGACCTGAGGCTCATTGTGGTGAGTGAAGTTATCCACACTGGTTCAGGAGCCTGATGGTTGTGGGGTAATAACTGTTCCTGGACCTGGTGGTGTGGGACCTGAGGCTCATTGTGGTGAGTGAAGTTATCCACACTGGTTCAGGCGCATGATGGTTGTTGGGTGATAACTGTTCCTGAACCTGGTGGTGTGGGACCTGAGGCTCATTGTGGGGAGTGAATTTATCCACACTGGTTCAGGAGCCTGGTGGTTGTGGGGTAATAACTGTTTCTGAACCTGGTGGTGTGTGACCTGAGGCGCATTGTGGGAAGCGAAGTTATCCACACTGGTTCAGGAGCCTGATGGTTGTGGGGTAATAACTGTTCCCGAACCTGGTGGTGTGGGACCTGAGGCTCATTGTGGGGAGAGAAATTAACCACACTGGTTCAGGAGCCTAGTGGTTGTGGGGTAATAACTGTTCCTAAACCTTGTGGTGTGGAACGTGACACTCATTGTGGTGAGTGAAGTTATCCACACTGGTTCCGGAGCCTGATGGTTGTGGGGTAATAACTGTTCCCGAACCTGGTGGTGTGGGAACTGAGGCTCATTGTGGTGTGTGAAGTTATCCACACCGGTTCAGGAGCCTGATGTTTGTGGGGTAATAACTGTTCCCGAACTTATTGGTGTCGGACCTGAGGCTGATTGTGGTGAGTGACGTAATCCACACTGGTTCAGGAGACTGATGGTTGAGGGGTAATAACTGTACCCGAACGTCGTGGTGTGGGACCTGAGGCTCATTGTGGTCAGTGAAGTCACCCACGCTGGTTCAGGAGCCTGATCCTTGTGGGGTAATAACTGTTTCTGAACCTGGTGGTGTGGGACCTGAGGCTCCTTGCGGTGAGTGAAGTTATCCACACTGGTTCAGGAGCCTGATGGTTGAGGTGTAATAACTGTTCCCGTACCTGGTGGTGTGGGACCTGAGGCTGATTGTGGTGAGTGAAGTTATCCACACTGGTTCAGGAGCTTGATGGTTGTGGGGTAACAACTGTTCCTGAACCTGGTGGTGTGGGACCTGAGGCTCATTGTGGGGAGAGAAATTAACCACACTGGTTCAGGAGCCTGGTTGTTGTGGGGTAATAACTGTTCCTGAACCTGGTGGTGTGGAATCTGAGGCTCATTGTGGTGAGTGAAGTTACCCACACTGGTTCAGGAGCCTGATGGTTGTGGGGTAATAACTGTTCCTGAACCTGGAGGTGTGGCACCTGAGGTTCATTGTGTGGAGAGAAGTTATCCACACTGGTTCAGGAGCCTGGTGGTTGTGGGGTAATAACTGTTCCAGAACCTGGTGGTGTGGGACCTGAGGCTCATTGTCGGGAGAGAAAGTAACCACACTGGTTCAGGAGCCTGATGGTTGTGGGGTAATAACTGTTCCTGAACCTGGTGGTGTGGGACCTGAGGCTCATTGTGGGGAGAGAAATTAACCACACTGGTTCAGGAGCCTGAAGGTTGTGGGATAATAACTGTTCCTGAACCTGGTGGTGTGGGACCTGAGGTTCATTGTGTGGAGAGAAGTTATCCACACTGCTTAAGGAGCCTGATGGTTGTGGGGTAATAACTGTTCCCGAACCTGGTGGTGTGTGACCTGAGGCGCATTGTGGGGAGCGAAGTAATCCACACTGGTTCAGGAGCCTGATGGTTGTGGGGTAATAACTGTTCCCGAACCTGGTGGTGTGGGACCTGAGGCTCATTGTGGGGAGCGAAATTAACCACACTGGTTCAGGAGCCTGGTGGTTGTGGGGTAATAACTGTTCCTAAACCTGGTGGTGTGGAACGTGACACTCATTGTGGTGAGTGAAGTTATCCACACTGGTTCAGGAGCCTGATGGTTCTGGGGTAATAACTGTTCCTGAACCTGGTGGTGTGGGACCTGAGGCTGATTGTGGTGAGTGACGTAATCCACACTGGTTCAGGAGCCTGATGGTTGAGGGGTAATTACTGTACCCAAACGTGGTGGTGTGGGACCTGAAGCTCATTGTGGGGTGTGAAGTTAACCACACTGTTTCAGGAGCCTGATGGTTGAGGGGTAGTAACTGTTCCTGAACCTGGTGGTGTGGGACCTGAGGCTCATTGTGGTGAGTGACGTTATCCACACTGGTTCAGGAGTCTGATGGTTGTGGGGTAATAACTGTTCCCGAACCTGGTGGTGTGGGACCTGAGGCTGATTTTGGTGAGTGACGTTATCCACACTGGTTCAGGAGCCTGATGGTTGAGGGGTAATAACTGTACCCGAACGTCGTGGTGTGGGACCTGAGGCTCATTGTGGTGAGTGAAGGTATCCACACTGGTTCAGGAGTCTGATGGTTGAGGGGTAATAACTGTTCCTGAACCTGGTGGTGTGGGACCTCAGGCTCATTGTGGGGATAGAAGTTATCCACACTGGTTCAGGAGCCTGGTGGTTGTGGGGTAATAACTGTTTCTGAACGTGGTGGTGTGTGACCTGAGGCGCATTGTGGGAAGCGAAGTTATCCACACTGGTTCAGGAGCCTGATGGTTGTGGGGTAATAACTGTTCCCGAACCTGGTGGTGTGGGACCTGAGGCTTCTTGTGGGGAGAGAAATTAACCACACTGGTTCAGGAGCCTAGTTGTTGTGGGGTAATAACTGTTCCTAAACCAGGTGGTGTGGAACGTGACACTCATTGTTGTGAGTGAAGTTATCCACACTGGTTCAGGAGCCTGATGGTTGAGGGGTAATAACTGTTCCCGTACCTGGTCGTGTGGGACCTGAGGCTGATTGTGGTGAGTGAAGTTACCCACACTGGTTCAGGAGCCTGATGGTTGTGGGGTAACAACTGTTCCTGAACCTGGTGGTGTAGGACCTGAGGCTCATTGTGGGGAGAGAAATTAACCACACTGGTTCAGGAGCCTGGTGGTTGTGGGGTAATAACTGTTCCTGAACCTGGTGGTGTGGAATCTGAGGCTCATTGTGGTGAGTGAAGTTACCCACACTGGTTCAGGAGCCTGATGGTTGTGGGGTAATAACTTTTCCTGAAACTGGATGTGTGGCACCTGAGGCTCATTGTGGTGAGTGAAGTTATCCACACTGGTTCAGGAGCCTGATGGTTGAGGGGTAATAACTGTACCCGAACGTCGTGGTGTGGGACCTGAGGCTCATTGTGGTGAGTGAAGGTATCCACACTGGTTCAGGAGGCTGATGGTTGAGGGGTAATAACTGTACCCAAACGTCTTGGTGTGGGACCTGAGGCTCATTGTGGTGAGTGAAGGTATCCACACTGGTTCAGGATTCTGATGGTTGAGGGGTAATAACTGTTCCTCAACCTGGTGGTGTGGGACCTGAGGCTCATTGTGGGGATAGAAATTAACCACACAGGTTCAGGAGCCTGGTGGTTGTGGGTAATAACTGTTTCTGAACCTGGTTGTGTGTGACCTGAAGCGCATTGTGGGGAGTGAAGTTATCCACACTGGTTCAGGAGCCTGATGGTTGTGGGGTAATAAATGTTCCTGAACCTGGTGGTGTGGGACCTGAGGCTCATTGTGGGGAGAGAAATTAACCACACTGGTTCAGTAGCCTGGTGGTTGTGGGGTAATAACTGTTCCTGAACCTGGTGGTGTGGGACCTGAGGCTCATTGTGGGGAGAGAAATTAACCACACTGGTTCAGGAGCCTGTTGGTTGTGGGGTAATAACTGTTCCTGAACCTGGTGGTGTGGGACCTGAGGCTCATTGTGGGGAGAGAAATTAACCACACTGGTTCAGTAGCCTGGTGGTTGTGGGGTAATAACTGTTCCTGAACCTGGTGGTGTGGGACCTGAGGCTCATTGTGGGGAGAGAAATTAACCACACTGGTTCAGTAGCCTGGTGGTAGTGGGGTAATAACTGTTCCTGAACCTGGTGGTGTGGGACCTGAGGCTCATTGTGGTGAGTGAAGTTATCCACACTGGTTCAGCAGCCTGATGGTTGTGGGGTAATAACTGTTCCTGGACCTGGTGGTGTGGGACCTGAGGCTCATTGTGGTGAGTGAAGTTATCCACACTGGTTCAGGCGCATGATGGTTGTTGGGTGATAACTGTTCCTGAACCTGGTGGTGTGGGACCTGAGGCTCATTGTGGGGAGTGAAGTTATCCACACTGGTTCAGGAGCCTGGTGGTTGTGGGGTAATAACTGTTTCTGAACCTGGTGGTGTGTGACCTGAGGCGCATTGTGGGAAGCGAAGTTATCCACACTGGTTCAGGAGCCTGATGGTTGTGGGGTAATAACTGTTCCCGAACCTGGTGGTGTGGGACCTGAGGCTCATTGTGGGGAGAGAAATTAACCACACTGGTTCAGGAGCCTAGTGGTTGTGGGGTAATAACTGTTCCTAAACCTTGTGGTGTGGAACGTGACACTCATTGTGGTGAGTGAAGTTATCCACACTGGTTCCGGAGCCTGATGGTTGTGGGGTAATAACTGTTCCCGAACCTGGTGGTGTGGGACCTGAGGCTGATTTTGGTGAGTGACGTTATCCACACTGGTTCAGGAGCCTGATGGTTGAGGGGTAATAACTGTACCCGAACGTCGTGGTGTGGGACCTGAGGCTCATTGTGGTGAGTGAAGGTATCCACACTGGTTCAGGAGTCTGATGGTTGAGGGGTAATAACTGTTCCTGAACCTGGTGGTGTGGGACCTCAGGCTCATTGTGGGGATAGAAGTTATCCACACTGGTTCAGGAGCCTGGTGGTTGTGGGGTAATAACTGTTTCTGAACGTGGTGGTGTGTGACCTGAGGCGCATTGTGGGAAGCGAAGTTATCCACACTGGTTCAGGAGCCTGATGGTTGTGGGGTAATAACTGTTCCCGAACCTGGTGGTGTGGGACCTGAGGCTTCTTGTGGGGAGAGAAATTAACCACACTGGTTCAGGAGCCTAGTTGTTGTGGGGTAATAACTGTTCCTAAACCAGGTGGTGTGGAACGTGACACTCATTGTTGTGAGTGAAGTTATCCACACTGGTTCAGGAGCCTGATGGTTGAGGGGTAATAACTGTTCCCGTACCTGGTCGTGTGGGACCTGAGGCTGATTGTGGTGAGTGAAGTTACCCACACTGGTTCAGGAGCCTGATGGTTGTGGGGTAACAACTGTTCCTGAACCTGGTGGTGTAGGACCTGAGGCTCATTGTGGGGAGAGAAATTAACCACACTGGTTCAGGAGCCTGGTGGTTGTGGGGTAATAACTGTTCCTGAACCTGGTGGTGTGGAATCTGAGGCTCATTGTGGTGAGTGAAGTTACCCACACTGGTTCAGGAGCCTGATGGTTGTGGGGTAATAACTTTTCCTGAAACTGGATGTGTGGCACCTGAGGCTCATTGTGGTGAGTGAAGTTATCCACACTGGTTCAGGAGCCTGATGGTTGAGGGGTAATAACTGTACCCGAACGTCGTGGTGTGGGACCTGAGGCTCATTGTGGTGAGTGAAGGTATCCACACTGGTTCAGGAGGCTGATGGTTGAGGGGTAATAACTGTACCCAAACGTCTTGGTGTGGGACCTGAGGCTCATTGTGGTGAGTGAAGGTATCCACACTGGTTCAGGATTCTGATGGTTGAGGGGTAATAACTGTTCCTCAACCTGGTGGTGTGGGACCTGAGGCTCATTGTGGGGATAGAAATTAACCACACAGGTTCAGGAGCCTGGTGGTTGTGGGTAATAACTGTTTCTGAACCTGGTTGTGTGTGACCTGAAGCGCATTGTGGGGAGTGAAGTTATCCACACTGGTTCAGGAGCCTGATGGTTGTGGGGTAATAAATGTTCCTGAACCTGGTGGTGTGGGACCTGAGGCTCATTGTGGGGAGAGAAATTAACCACACTGGTTCAGTAGCCTGGTGGTTGTGGGGTAATAACTGTTCCTGAATCTGGTGGTGTGGGACCTGAGGCTCATTGTGGGGAGAGAAATTAACCACACTGGTTCAGGAGCCTGTTGGTTGTGGGGTAATAACTGTTCCTGAACCTGGTGGTGTGGGACCTGAGGCTCATTGTGGGGAGAGAAATTAACCACACTGGTTCAGTAGCCTGGTGGTTGTGGGGTAATAACTGTTCCTGAACCTGGTGGTGTGGGACCTGAGGCTCATTGTGGGGAGAGAAATTAACCACACTGGTTCAGTAGCCTGGTGGTTGTGGGGTAATAACTGTTCCTGAACCTGGTGGTGTGGGACCTGAGGCTCATTGTGGTGAGTGAAGTTATCCACACTGGTTCAGCAGCCTGATGGTTGTGGGGTAATAACTGTTCCTGGACCTGGTGGTGTGGGACCTGAGGCTCATTGTGGTGAGTGAAGTTATCCACACTGGTTCAGGCGCATGATGGTTGTTGGGTGATAACTGTTCCTGAACCTGGTGGTGTGGGACCTGAGGCTCATTGTGGGGAGTGAAGTTATCCACACTGGTTCAGGAGCCTGGTGGTTGTGGGGTAATAACTGTTTCTGAACCTGGTGGTGTGTGACCTGAGGCGCATTGTGGGAAGCGAAGTTATCCACACTGGTTCAGGAGCCTGATGGTTGTGGGGTAATAACTGTTCCCGAACCTGGTGGTGTGGGACCTGAGGCTCATTGTGGGGAGAGAAATTAACCACACTGGTTCAGGAGCCTAGTGGTTGTGGGGTAATAACTGTTCCTAAACCTTGTGGTGTGGAACGTGACACTCATTGTGGTGAGTGAAGTTATCCACACTGGTTCCGGAGCCTGATGGTTGTGGGGTAATAACTGTTCCCGAACCTGGTGGTGTGGGAACTGAGGCTCATTGTGGTGAGTGAAGTTCTCCACACCGGTTCAGGAGCCTGATGTTTGTGGGGTAATAACTGTTCCCGAACTTATTGGTGTCGGACCTGAGGCTGATTGTGGTGAGTGAAGTTATCCACACTGGTTCAGGAGACTGATGGTTGAGGGGTAATAACTGTACCCGAACGTCGTGGTGTGGGACCTGAGGCTCATTGTGGTCAGTGAAGTCACCCACGCTGGTTCAGGAGCCTGATGGTTGAGGTGTAATAACTGTTCCCGTACCTGGTGGTGTGGGACCTGAGGCTGATTGTGGTGACTGAAGTTATCCACACTGGTTCAGGAGCTTGATGGTTGTGGGGTAACAACTGTTCCTGAACCTGGTGGTGTGGGACCTGAGGCTCATTGTGGGGAGAGAAATTAACCACACTGGTTCAGGAGCCTGGTGGTTGTGGGGTAATAACTGTTCCTGAACCTGGTGGTGTGGAATCTGAGGCTCATTGTGGTGAGTGAAGTTACCCACACTGGTTCAGGAGCCTGATGGTTGTGGGGTAATAACTGTTCCTGAACCTGGAGGTGTGGCACCTGAGGTTCATTGTGTGGAGAGAAGTTATCCACACTGGTTCAGGAGCCTGATGGTTGAGGGGTAATAACTGTACCCGAACGTCGTGGTGTGGGACCTGAGGCTCATTGTGGTGAGTGAAGGTATCCACACTGGTTCAGGAGGCTGATGGTTGAGGGGTAATAACTGTTCCCGAACCTGGTGGTGTGGGACCTGAGGATCATTGTGGGGATAGAAATTAACCACACTGGTTCAGGAGCCTGGTGGTTGTCGGGTATTAACTTTTTCTGAACATGGTGGTGTGGGACCTGAGGCTCATTGTGGTGAGTGAAACTACACGCACTGGTTCTGGAGCCTGATGGTTGAGGGGTAATAACTGTTCCCGAACCAGGTGGTGTGGGACCTGTGGCTCATTGTGGGGAGTGAAGTTATCCACACTGGTTCAGGAGCCTGGTGGTTGTGGGGTAATAACTTTTTCTGAATATGGTGGTGTGGGACCTGAGGCTCATTGTGGTGAGTGAAGTTACACACACTGGTTCTGGAGCCTGATGGTTGTGGGGTAATAACTGTTCCAGAACCTGGTGGTGTGGAATCTGAGGCTCATTGTGGTGAGTGAATTTACACACACTGGTTCAGGGGCCTGATGGTTGTGGGGTAATAACTGATCCTGAACTTGGAGGTGTGGGACCTGTGGCTCATTGTGGGGAGTGAAGTTATCCACACTGGTTCACGAGCCTGATGGTTGTGGGGTAATAACTGTTCCTGAACCTGGTGGCGTGGGACCTGAGGCTCATTGTGGTGAGTGAAGTTATCCACACTGGTTCAGGAACCTGATGGTTGTGGGGTAATAACTGTACCTGAACCTGGTGTTGTTGAACCTGAGGCTCATTGTGGTGAGTGACGTTATCCACACTGGTTCAGGAGCCTGATGGTTGTTGGTTAATAACTGTTCCCGAACCTGGTGGTGTGGGACCTGAGGCTGATTTTGGTGAGTGACCTTATCCACACTGGTTCAGGAGCCTGATGGTTGTGGGGTAATAACTGTTCCCGAACCTGGTAGTGTGGGACCTGAGGCTGATTGTGGTGAGTGAAGTTATCCACACTGGTTCAGGAGCCTGATGGTTGAGGGGTAATAACTGTTCCTGAACTTGGTGGTGTGGGACCTGAGGCTCATTGTGGTGAGTGAAGTTATCCACACTGGTTCAGGAGCCTGATGTTTGTGGGGTAATAACTGTTCCTGAACCTGGTGGTGTGGGACCTGAGGCTCATTGTGGTGAGTGAAGTTATCCACACTTGTTCAGGAGCCTGATGGTTGTGGGGTAATAACTGTTCCTCGACCTGGTGGTGTGGGACCTGAGGCTGCTGTGTCTTTCTCCTGGTGGCAGCAGTGAGAAGAGAGCTTGTCCTGCGTGGTGGGGGGTCTCTGATGGTGGGTGATGCTTTCCTGGGACAGTGTACCATGTAGATGTGCTCAGAGGTGGAAAGGGCTTTCACTGTGACGGACTGCGCTGCATCTACTACATTTTGTAGGATTTTTTGCTCAAGCGCATTGGTGTTTCCATACCAAGTTGTGATGCAGCCAGTCAATATGCTCTCTACTACACCTCTACAGAAGATTCACTTAATGCCAAGGGTCAGGAGTACCCTGGCCTATCTATCCATCAGCCTGTCTGCACTTGTTAAACACAATCAGTTTTCCGGTTCCAGTAATTAGACGGTGAAGCACAAAGGAATATACTGACAGATTATTTAGAACCAGAGGTCACACTGTCTGTCCCTGATTCCCCCTGGCAAAAGAGCGGATCAAAACTTAACCACTTTGGCTTCTTGTCTAAGCTGGAATGCATTGCCATGGATCGCCGTGGGGGCCAAGTCATTAGGTGTATTTAAAGCAGAGGCTGAGAGTTTCTTGATTAGTCAGGGTGTCAAAGGCTATAAGGGGAAAGCAAGAGAATGGGGCTGAGAGGCAATATGAGTCAGCCAGGATGGAATGGAAAAGCAGCCGAAATAGCCAAATTTGACTCTCTTTCAACAGAGAATGGTGAAACTATGGAATCCTTTGTCACAGGCAGCTATGGAGGCCAAGTCGATATGCATATACCTGGCAGAGATTGATCGATTCTCGATTGGTCAGGGCACAAAGGGATACTGGGAGACTGGGGCTGAGAAGGAAATGGATCAGCCATGATGAAATGGTGGAGCAGACTTGATGGGCCAAATGGCCCAATTCTGCTCCTATATCTTATGGTCTTATGGAAACAGGAATAATGGGGGAGACCTATCTGAGAGAAAGGTTGGGTGGTGGTTCTCTTATTACCCTGGATTTCCATATCATCCTTTCTCTGTCACAAAATAAAGCACAACTACAATCCAGAGAAGAACAGCTCAATCCCAACCAGAAGTTCTCAGTGTGCTTCAAAATGAGTCAATTCTTTGGAGAGGCTGTCGATACTTTACACAGACTCCACCACTAGAAGGCAAACAACGAAGGTCAGCTGATCAATATCAATCCCCAACATGAGAAGTTCTGGAGATGCTGGAAATCCGGAGCAACGTGCACGGAGTGCTGGAGGAACTCTGCAGGTCCATTGAAATGAATAAGCAATCATCGTTTGGGACTGGGAAGACACCAGATAAAAAAGATAGGGGCTGGGGAAGGAGGATAGCTGGAAGCTGATAAATGAAACCATTTAGGTGGGAAAGGTCAAGATATGGAGAGGAAGGAATCTGATAGGGGAGGAGAATGTTCCATAGGAGAAAGGGTTGGGGGAGGATGCAGGTGGAGGTGATAGGCAGGTGAGAAGAGGTAAGAGGCCACAGTGGGGAATAGAAGAAGCGGGGAAGGGGAGGGATTTCTTTTAATCAGGAGAAATCGATACTCATGCCATCAAGTTGGAGACTACTCTGATGGGCTCATTTTGGCACAAAAGTGGGCCATGTTGGAAAAGGAATGGGAATTGAAATTAAAATATTTGGCTTTTGACAGATGGAGCAGGGGTACTCAATATAGCTGTCTCTCAACTTATGACAGGTCTCACAAATGTAGAGGAGGCCACCTTGGAGCCCTGGACACAATAGACAACCCCAGCAGGTGTGTTCATGTTGCCTCACCTGGAAGGACTGTTTGGGGCACTGAATAGAGGTGAATTGGGAGATGTAGCACTTTGGCCACTTGGAGGGGCAAGCGCTGGGAGGGTGGTGAGTGGGGAGGGCCGATCGGGCTAGGGAATCATGGATGGAGTGATCCCTGCAGAAAGTGGAGAGGTGTGGGGGGGAGGGGAGGTAAGAGAAGATGTGTTCAGTGGTGGGATCCTGCTGAAGATGTTGGAAGTTGCGGAGGGTGGTGTGTTGGATGTGGAGGGTTGTGGGGTGGTAGGTGAGGACAAGAGGGACTCTATCACAGTTAATGTGGTGGGAAGACAGGGTAAGCATGGATATCCGGGGAATGGAGGAGATTTGGGCTGTTCTTTGGAGGAGGCCATCTCTAATATCCTGGAGAGGAATGCCCAGTCCTGGGAACAGATGCAGTGAAGATGAAGGAACTAAGAAAGGGAATGGCGTTTCTACAGGAAACAGGGTGGGAAGAGGTACGGTCAAGATAGCTGTGGGAATCAGTAGTTTTAGGAAAAATCTCATTCCACTATGTTAAAACAAAGAGTTCCTCCAGGCTCCCGGCACTCTCTCCTCTCCTAACGACTCTCGCCGTACGGTAATCCGGACACAGAGCATACAACGGTACTGCTCAGGAAGAGGCCTTTTTGGCCCACAGCCTTGTGCCAAACCTGATAAAAAAGCAAATCGAATACACCCAAACACTAATCCATCCAACCTGCACCATGTCCATATCCTCCATCTTCCTCACATCCAGGTGCCTATCCAGATGCCTTGAAAAGCCTCTAATGTATTTGCCTCTACCACCACACCAGGCAGGGCATTCCAGCATCCACCACTCTCTGAGTAAAAAAACTTGTCCCTCACACCCCCTTTGAACCTACCCCCCTCTCACCTTCAAAGCATGCCCTCTGGTATTAGACATTTCTACCCTGGGAAACAGACACTCTCTGTCCACTCTATCTATGCCTCTCATAATCTTATAAATCTCCATCAGATCTTCCCTCAGCCTCTGCCACTCCAGAGAAAACAACCCAAGTTTATCCAGCCTCTCGTGATAGCTCATGCCCTCGAAACCAGGCAGCGTCCTGGTGAACCTCTTCTGCCCCCTCTCCAAAGCCTCACCATCCTTCCTATAGTGGGGCGACCAGAACTGTCTACAATATTCCAGATGTGGCCAGCTAGAGTTTTATCTTGTGTCCAGCCTCTCGTAACAGCACGTGCCCTCTAAATCAGGCAGCATCCTGGCAAACCTCTTCTGCACCCTCCCCAAAGCCTCAGCATCCTTCAGGGAGTGGGACAAACAGAACTGTATGCACAACTCCAGAATGTGGTCCAGCCAGAGTTTTATAAATTCGCAGCATAACCTCCTGACTTTTGAACTGAGAATTTAGAGGTATTTGGGCCAAAGACAGGCAATTAGGACTAGCTTAGTGGGGCAGTTTGGTTGGCAGGGGTGAGTTGGTCTGAACAGCCTGTTCTGTGCACTATAACTCTGTAAGACCATAAGCAAACATGCACAAGCAACTATCACATTAGACCATAAGACAGCAAATAGATTTAGACCAGGGGTTCCCAACCTGGGGTCCATGGACCCCTTGGTTAATGGTAGGGGTCCATGGCATAATAGGGTGGCATGGTAGTGTAGTGGTTAGCACAACGTTTTACTGTACCAGTGACCCAGGTTCAAGACCCATCATTGCCTGTAGTGAGTTTGTATGTTCTCCCCCATGATTATGTGGTTGTCCTCCAGGTGCTCCACTTTGCCCCACAGTCCAAAGCTGTACCAGTTGGTAGGCTAATAGGTTATTGCAAATTGTCTCCTGATTAGGTCCAGATTAAATTGGGGGATTGCTGGGTAGTGAGGCTTGAAGGGCTGTAAGGACTTATTCTGTGCTGTATCTCAATAATTAAATAATAATATGAATTTTTTAAAAAGGTTGGGAACCCCAGTTTAGACTATTTGGCCAATTGAGTCTTCTCCACCATTTGATCATGGCTGACTTACGTTTCTCTCTCAACCCCATTCTCCTGCCTTCTCTCCATAACTTATGACACCCCTACTAATCAAGAACCTACCAATGGAGATTCAATTCTCACTGTTGTCTGTAAGGAGTTTATACATTCTCCCCGTGACCATGTGGGTTTGCTACATGGAGCTTAGAAAAATAGAGGGCTATGGGTAAAGCCTAGGTAGTTCTAAGGTAAGGACATGTTCGGCACAGTTTTGTGGAAGGAAAGGCCTGTATTGTGCCGTATGTTTTTCGATGTTTCCCCCAGGTGCTCTGCTTTCCTCCCGTATTCCAAAGACGTACTGGTTGGGTTAGTAAATTTTGGGCATGCAACGTTCGCATTGGGAGCATGATGACACTTGCGTGCAAGTGAACAATTCTCGCTGGTTTCACGCAAACAATCCATTTCACTGCATGTTTTGATATATGCGTGACAAATGAAGCTAATCTTTAAAAAGTCTTAATGTTCTTGTAAAAAATCATCGGTTTTAAATATACCTCTGTGATTCTGTAATAGTACAACACAGGCACAAGTCCTTCAGAACAGAACAACGCCAAATTAATTTCACACATTTTTGCCTAACGGCGCTCCATAATCCCTCCATTCTCTGTATGTTCCTACAGCTATCTAAATGACTCCTAAACACCACTATCCTATTAAATTCCACCTCAAGCTCTGGTAGAACATCAGAAACATTTCTGAAAGTCAACCCTGTCAATGTCTGTTTTAACTATATAAACTTCTAGTAGGAATCTTCTCAGCTCTTGGTTTTCATTTTAATTTATAAAGTTCAAAGTAAGTTTATTATCAAAGTACATATGTCACCATATACAACCCTGAGGTTCATTGTTTTGTGGGCATATAAATCTATAGATTAACAGGATCAATGAAAGACCACACGGACTAGGGCATTCGGCAGAGTCCAGAAGACAACAAACTGTAATTACAAAAAGAAACAAATACAATATTAATCATAATAAGTAAGCAATAAATATTGAAAACATGAGATGAAGAGTCCTTGAACATGAGTCCAGTGGTTGTGGGAACATTTCAGTGATGGGGAAAGTAGAGTTATCTCTTTGATTCAAGAGTCTGATGGGTGAGGGCTAATAACCATTCCTAAACCTAAGTGGTATGAGTCCTGAGGGTCCTGCAACTTCTTCCTGATGACAGCAGTGAAGAAAGAGTGGGGGTCCCTGATGATGGATGCTGCTTTCCTGCAGGGGTGTTTCATGTAGATGTGCTCAATGGTTGGGAGGGTTTTGCCCAGGATATGCTGGGCAGAATTCATTCATTTTTGTAG